>NW_026973710.1:110000-122500 GCF_035594125.1 Scylla paramamosain
CTGTGTGTCTGGCATCGTTGCTCATTAGCCGCCATTGTTTACTATTTCACGTCCTTCTCTTCTCCAGCCAGTCAAGTGTTCTCGTGGAGTTTTTTGTAAATAATTGCTTTTACTTCGTTCCTTTGTTACCTGATTTATTGTTTCTTGTGTCTATTTGCCGTCTGTTTTATGTTTGTTTTTTATTCTCAGTTTCTTTCACCGTGTGTGTGTGTGTGTGTGTGTGTGTGTGTTAATGTAGGAAGGACACTGGCAACAGTGTCCTTGGAAGGCCAAGGGCAACAAAAATCAATAAAAAAATGCCCACTGAAAGCCAGTCCCATAAAAGGGTCAAAGCAGTGGTCAAAAATTGATGAACAAGTGTCTTGAAACCTTCCTCTTGAAGGAATTCAAGTCATAGGAAGGTGGAAATACAGAAGCAGGCAGGGAGTTCCAGAGTTTATCAGAGAAAGGGATGAATGATTGAGAGTAATGGTTAACTTTTGCGTTAGAGAGTTGGACAGAATAGGGGTGAGAAAAAGAAGAAAGTCTTGTGCAGCGAGGCCGCGGGAGGAGGGGGGCATGCAGTTAGCAAGATCAGAAGAGCAGTTAGCATGAAAATAGCGGTAGAAGACAGCTAGATATGCAACATTGCGGCGGTGAGAGAGGGGCTGAAGACAGTCAGTTAGAGGAGAGGAGTTGATGAGACGAAAAGCTTTTGATTCCACCCTGTCTAGAAGATCAGTATGAGTGGAACCCCCTCAGACATGTGAAGCATACTCCATACATGGACGGATAAGGCCCTTGCACAGAGTTAGCAGCTGGGGGGGGTGAGAAAAACTGGCGGAGACGTCTCAGAACGCTTAACTTCATAGAAGCTGTTTTAGGTAGAGATGAGATGTGAAGTTTCCAGTTCAGATTATAAGTAAAGGACAGACTAAGGATGTTCACTGTAGAAGAGGAGGACAGTTGAGTGTCATTGAAGAAGAGGGGATAGTTGTCTGGAAAGTTGTGTCGAGTTGATAGATGGAGGACTTGAGTTTTTGAGGCATTGAACAATACCAAGTTTGCTCTGCCCCAATCAGAAATTTTAGAAAGATCAGAAGTCAAGCGTTCTGTGGCTTCCCTGCGTGAAATGTTTACCTCCTGAAGGGTTGGACGTCTATGAAAAGACGTGGAAAAATGCAGGGTGGTATCATCAGCGTAGGATTGGATAGGACAAGAAGTTTGGTTTAGAAGATCATTAATGAATAATAAGAAGAGGGTGGGTGATAGGACAGAACCCTGAGGAACACCACTGTCAATAGATTTAGGAGAAGAACAGTGACCGTCTACCACAGCAGCAATAGAACGGTCAGAAAGGAAACTTGAGATGAAGTTCCAGAGAGAAGGAGAGAAGCCATAGGAGGGTAGTTTGGAAATTAAAGCTTTGTGCCAGTCTCTATCAAAAAAAAATAAAATAAAAAAAGGCAAAACGCCAGAGGCACCTTCGCTTAGGGGGATCCTGAGGAGGGATTGGAGCGATAGAACAAGATAAAGATATGAGAAAGTGATCAGAGGAGCCCATCGGAGAAGAAAGGGTGACAGCAACAGCATAAGTAGAAGGATAACATGTCAGGAAAAGGTCAAGAATGTTGGCGTATCTCCAAGACGGTCAGGAATACGAGTAGGGTGTTGCACCAATTGCTCTAGGTCATGGAGGATAGCAAAGTTGTAGGCTAGTTCACCAGGATGGTCAGTGAAGGGAGAGGAAAGCCAAAGCTGGTGGTGAACATTGAAGTCTCCAAGAATGGAGATCTCTGCAAAAGGGAAGAGGGTCAAAATGTGCTCCACTTCGGAAGTTAAGTAGTCAAAGAATTTCTTATTGTCAGAGGAGTTAGGTGAGATGTATACAGCACAGATAAATTTAGTTTGAGAGTGACTCTGTAGTCGTAGCCAGATGGTGGAAAACTCGGAAGATTCAAGAGCGTGGGCACGAGAGCAGGTTAAGACATTGCGCACATAAACGCAGCATCCAGCTTTGGATCGAAAATGAGGATAGAGAAAGTAGGAGGGAACAGAAAAGGGGCTACTGTCAGTTGCCTCAGACACCTGAGTTTCAGTGAGGAAAAGAAGATGAGGTTTAGAAGAGGAGAGGTGGTGTTCTACAGATTGAAAATTAGATCTTAGACCGCGAATGTTGCAGGTGTTAATGAAGAAAAAATTGAGGGGGGTGTCAAGACACTTAGGGTCGTCGACAGAAAGGCAGTCCGACCTGGGGACATTTATGGTCCTCTCCCCAGATGGGGAGGATAAATTAAGAAAATTAAAATTAATAACCGTATATAAACAAAAAAATAATAATCTGGATTAAAGATATTCGTTAAGAAAATACCATGGAAAAATGATATTACACTAAGAAATTAAAAATAAGGATACTAGATTAAGTAAATTAAGATAAAGGATATTAGATGAATAAAATAGTCTAGATTAAAGATAGTAGATTAAAGAAATAGTCTGGATTAAGGATAGTAAATTAAGAATTTAGTCTGAATTAAAAACAGTACATTAATTAAATAGTCTAAATTTAGGAAAGTAGATTAAGACAATAGTCTAGATTAAGGATAATAGATTAAGAAAATAGTATGGATTAAGAATAACAGATTAAGGAAATTGAGATTAAGGATGTTAGATTAAGAAAGCATTGTGGATTAAGGATGACAGATTAAGAAAATAATCTGGATTAAGGACTGTACAGTGTTCTGAAAAATGCTGGAAAAGAATCTGTTTCAGTGTGTGTGTGTGTGTGTGTGTGTGTGTGTGTGTGTGTGTGTGTGTGTGTGTGTGTGTGTGTGTGTGTGTGTGTGTGTGCTTTCTGTTATACAGTCAATAATAGACAATCAACTTCATTTACAAAAATGTTGCTAGTCTTCAGATATGAGAGACATTTATCAACACACAACGGTTACTTATTTTCTTGAACTTCTTTCCTTTTTTTCTTCTTCATCTCATTTTCTTCAACGTATTTTTTTTCAACTTCTCTTTTTCAACTTGTTTTTGTGTCCAATCATCACAACAACGAAGTCAAGCCACGCCATATCATCACTTCCTTCATTATTTCTACTAATAGCAGTTTACAGACAGAAAGAGTTGAAGTGCTGTAGATAAACAAATAGGAGACAGAGACGGGGGGGAGGGGCGTATGGGGGATTACAGAGGGGTTGGGAGGAGAGGGGAGGAGAAATAAAGGCGGCAGGATAAAACAAGTGAATATCGCCTGGTGCTTGAGCGAAGATTGATGATAATTCTGTGTTATCATTTACGTGCAAAGGAGGTGAGGAGGGGGGGAAGGGGAGGTGGGGAGGGAAGGAGGAGCAGAGAGGATTGGGGGGTAGGGGAGTAAAGGAGACACCCATCTTCTCTGCAATGGCAGCGATAACTCCCCGCCTCGCCTTTCCTATCTACTCCCATTTCCCACTATCACCCACTCCCCTTCCCTCCCCACTAACGCCCACTCCTTTTTCCTCCCCACTAACTCCCCTTCCTCTCCCCACTCACTCTCACTCCTCTTCTGTGTCCATTTGCTTTCACTCTTCTCTTTACCACTCTTACTACTCCTCTTTTCCCTCCCGACTCACCCATCCCGCCTTTTTCTCCCTCTTTATCCCCTTCTCCCTCCCCTTAACAGTTTCTCTTCTCCCCTTCTCTCCTCTCACATTCCATCCACATATCTTTTCACTTCCACCACTCCATATGCTTCCCAATCACCTACATCCACTTTCTTCCATCTCTTGGCTTTTTCCTGACCTTCTCTTCGCCCCATCACTCCCTTAACCTTCACAATTAATTCCTCTCTCTCTCTCTCTCTCTCTCTCTCTCTCTCTCTCTCTCTCTCTCTCTCTCTCTCTCTCTCTCTCTCTCTCTCTCTCTCTCTCTCTCTCTCTCTCTCTCTCTCTCTCTAAAAATCCGAGAACATTCACAGCCACATCTACCTCCACTACTACTACTACTACTACTACTACTACTACTACTACTCCTTATCACAAACAGCCACGGAAGGGACACAAAATCTGCTGTTGTTTGTTCTTCCTTTGCATTAATTTTTGCTCTCGTGTATACAGACTAGTCCTTTAAAATGTTTCGCACCACCCCTCCTCCCTCTCCCTCTCCCTCTCCCTCTCCTTACCCCTAACAAAACAATCTTTATGAAAACAATCTTTATGATAAGCCACGCAATATCATCATTTCCTTATTTTTTTTCTACGTATAGTTAAAAGAAAAAATAGAAATAGATAAAGTGTTGTCCCCAAAAATTGGTAACCACTCAGAGACATGTTTTCCTTCCCCGTCTTTGTGTACATATTGTATATAAAGAACAAAGCTCTGAAGACTGTTACTCCCCTCATCAACACAAGCCAAAGTCGCCATCTTACACTGTGAACGCTTATCAACACTCTATGGACTCTCTCAAGAGGGAAGCTTCAAGACACTCCCACAATTTTTGACGATCGTTTCCGACTCTGTTTAGGGACCGGCACTTCAGGGGACATTTTTCTTCGTAATTTTGTTGCCTTTGTCAGGTGCCCCTCCTGGAAAATGAGAGAGAGAGAGAGAGAGAGAGAGAGAGAGAGAGAGAGAGAGAGAGAGAGAGAGAGAGAGAGAGAGAGAGAGAGCCGTCTGCATTTTTCGGCCTCCCGGAGCCATCATTCTGCCCCAGTAGTCAAATTTTCGCGTGTTTTTAAGCGCGCCAAATTAACATCTATGTCTTAAAAACGCTGCACAACAAAGAATGATTCAAGCACATCCGACACTTGTGGAAACTAGCTTACAGTATTACTCCTTTCATCAAAAGTCTTGCCCCCCTCTCCAGTTTAATGACCTCCCATTAACATGCGTCTGCTCACGCCACAACAACGTTAAGTTACACAGACAATGAAAGGAATGTTCTCTTGGGCGAGAGGTACTGCCCGCCAGGTAGGGGACACTACTTGCACCAACTCATTCGTTAAGAAAATCTTATAACTTAGATAATAATGGCTTAAAACGCACACAAGCCAAGCATACTGTGTCCTCAGCTCATAATGATCCCCCTCCTGCTCTTCCTGCTTCCTCACTGATGCACGTAAGGGTCACGGCTCGAGTTCTACCCTTGGCATTGTAAGCGCGGGACTGAACTTGCTCTCCTCGGCACAGTGACACGAGAATGTGGCAGTGGAAGTCATTTTAGCTGAGCCAAAACTACACGTCAGTTACGTTGTGTGAATGGGCATTGTTGGCGAGGTTTTCCACGGCTCTAAATGGCTGACAGACCGTGGTGGCGCCAAATGTTAGTGCGATATTAGTGCACAGCTGCTGATGTATGAAGTGTGAGCCAAATAACACAGGTAAGTGACTGATAGAATTAATATTTAGAGAATTAGATATACTAAATCAAATAAATGTATTACTTCTATGCTTTTGAAGAGAGTCTTCATTGCAGTGATTCAGCATAATTCATTGAAAAGTGCATCACTGCCGCTAATGAAAAATAATCATAATTTTATATTTTGTTTCATTCTTGTATCTGATTGGCTAAAGACCTTATCACATTCTAGAATCGAGGCCTCTGATTGGTGCGCCTGGTGGGTGCCGAAGTCTTTAGCTCCAAGCTGCTGAGCGCTCCAAGAAGGGGGCGCAAAGGTATACCATACCCTCTGACGAACAGGTTCCCAGTAAGACTGTGCAATACCTGGATTTTCTACTGAAGATTTTGGCACAACACTCCATAATACGAGATTCAACAACAACAAGAGGAAACGACAAGCAATGGACGCCCAAGAGACCCTCGGTGAGAAGGGGAGCGCTAAGGAGAAAGTGACGACCAAGAACAAGAAGAAGAGGCGGCTGGAGAGCCTCGAAGACTGCACCAGCCACGAGAAGACGGTCACTGAAGGCTGTGCAGAGATGAAACATCGCGCGAGCCGGCGAGAACACAAAAATCAGAGGGACGGGAATGACATCAAAGGCAAGAAAACGATGAGCGTGGCAAGAAAACGATGAGCGTGGAGTGTTTTCATTCGATTATGGACCGCACCAAGAAGAGAAAGAGGCAGAACAAGGACGACGACGAGAAACAGAACAAGAGGAAGAAACAAGACACGGAGGAAACGGAAAACCAGGACAAGAAAAGGAAGAGGCAAGTTAATGACGACGACGAGAAGCAGAACAAGAAGAGGCAGAGGCAGGTTACGGACGATGACGAGAAGCAGGACAAGAAGAGGAAGAGGCTAGACACGGAGGACGACGAGAAGCAGGACAAGAAGAGGAAGAGGCAGGTTAAGGACGACGACGCGAAGCAGGACAAGAAGAGGAAGAGGCAGGACGCGGAGGACGACGAGAAGCAGGCAAAGAAGAGCAGGGGGGAGGGCAGGAGAGAACGAAAGAAGGGGGGAAGATGGAGTGCTGTCAATGCGTTAAGCACGGCATCAAGAGATGGAAGATGAGAGGGTGGTACAAAGACGACGTGGTGAGGCTGATGGTGGATGCCAAGAGAGTCAGCAAGGAGAGGAACGTGAGCAGGTGGTGCCGTCTTAATATTGGGAAAGAAAACCTGGTGTCCGCGACCGTGCGCGGCCACCCGTGCCTTGTCCAGCTTGACAGCGGCTCCTCATGCAGCCTCATGAGGCTAACACTGGCCCGGAGGCTGGGAATCGTCACGGGCAAGCAAGAGACAGTAAAGAAATACTTGTTTACCTGGGCTGGCATGCTGGAGTTGGACGTGATCGAGCTGGACGAGGTGGTGGTGATGCTGCGTCGCTACGTGGCGGTCAACACGCGCATGACGGTCATTGTACGCGGGGATGTGAGGAAGCACTACTTGGACCTAATAGTCATGTCCATGAGCCGCCTGCAGGAGGCCGAGGTGCGGCAGGAGTTCCATCCCGACGACAGCAGCATCCTGTTCCTGCGTCACCCAAAACGTCTGCGGCGGAGACAACCTTCGGACACACAACGCAAAACGTTCATGTTTGCCGCACGAGCGTTAGGCATCGAGGAGCCGCTGACGGTGATGGTGAACACTGGTAACGCGTCAACATTCTCTATCACTAAGACTGGTCAGGACAAGATGCTGTGCAGGACAGGCAAATCGACTGTGCTGCCGAAACGAGTCCTGCTGCACTTTGGTAGCGGCACAGACACTCTGCGAAAGATGGACACGATATACATGCGCCACTGGTTTGATTTCGTGTTTGGACGAACGCTGCTGTGTAAATTACAAGCAGCGATAGATTATGATGATTTGTCCATGACCTTGACGCTCAACGGAAAACGATACCGCTTCGACATCCTCACTCACGTCCTCCGTCTGCGTACGCCCAGAGGTGCCGCGTCCTCTCAGCCTCCGCCTTGATTTTATTGATTGACTGATTTTTTTGTTTTGTTTTGATTTGTTATCCATCAGGGAGGTCAGCAGAGGCAAGAAATAGATGAATAAAAATCCCGCTCAAAGAAGATCCCAAAACGAAAATAGGAGCAGTCAATAGAGTAGAAAAAATAGTCTGGATTAAGGATATAAAACTGTGTTCTTCATTAAGGATATTAGACTAAGAAAATCAAGATTATGGACAGTAAATCAAGGTTATTAAGATAAAGGATAGTAGATTAAGAAAATAGTCTGGATTAAGGATATTAGTTAAGAAAATAGTCTGCATAAGAAAATATTACACTTAGAAATGAAGATTAAGGATAACAAAATAAGGAAAATAAAATAAAAATATCAAATTAATAAAATGGCCTGGATTAAGAATGGTAGACTAAGAAAATAGTCTGGATTGAGGATAGTAGATTAAAAAAGTCTGAATCAAAAATAGTCTAAATTGAGATTAATGCATTAACAAAAAAAATCAGGATTAAGGATGGTAGATCAAGGAAAGAGTCTGAATTAAGAAAAGTAGATTAAGAAAATAAACTGGATTAGAGATAATAAATCAAGAAAATAGTCTGAATTAAGGATAACAGATTAAGAAAATGGTCTGGATTAAGGAAATTAAGATCAAGGTTGATAGACTAAGAAAACAATCTGGATTAAGGATAGTAGATCAAGTAAATAGTTTGTATTAAGGATAGTAAATTAAGAAAGAGGTCTGGATTAAGAATATTACATTAAGAAGATAGACTGGATGAAGGATATTACTTCAAGAAAGTAGTCTACATTAAGAATAGTAGATGAAGAAAATTGTCTACATTAAGGATAGTAAATAAAAAAATAGTCTGGATTAACGACAGTAGATTAAGTAGATGATCTACTTTGTCTACCGTCTTAAGGATGGCAGATAAAGAAAATAGTACAGATTTAGGAGAGTAAATTAAGAAAATAGACTGGATTGAGGATTATACACTGATTAAGAAAATGTTGTCGTTAATTATATTATAATTAAGGAATCTACAATTAAGGAGAGTAGATTAAGGACATAATTTGGATTAAGGACACTATATTAAGGAAATAGTCTGGATTAAGGACACTATATTAAGGAAATAGTCTGGATTAAGGACACTATATTAAGGAAATAGTCTGGATTAAGGACACTATATTAAGGAAATAGTCTGGATTAAGGACACTATATTAAGGAAATAGTCTGGATTAAGGACACTATATTAAGGAAATAGTCTGGATTAAGGACACTATATTAAGGAAATAGTCTGGATTAAGGACAATGAATTAAGAAAATAGTGTGGATTAAGGACAATGAATTAAGAAAATAGTGTGGATTAAGGCCTTAGTGAATTAAGGACACTTGGATGAATGTCATTAGGTTAAGAGCAGAGGTTGCAGCAATGGTTATGTACAAAGCAGTACACAGGTACATCCATGGGACTGAAAAGTTCTGTAAGGTAACACAGGCTGTGCTTGTATAGAGATATATTTATTATATTGTAATCTGATGTATTTATACACAGATATATTTCTATATTGTAATTTGATGTGTGAGTTTGAGACTTGGGTCCATATTGATGTTCGCTGTGTGCTTGTGACCTGATGTTAAATGTGTTTATATATATATATATATATATATATATATATATATATATATATATATATATATATATATATATATATATATATATATATATATATATGGATGCGTTACATAATGACGGAAGTCTTGATAGTGTTCTTGCGAAATATTTTGAAAAAGAATATTTCAGTGTGTGTGTGTGTGTGTGTGTGTGTGTGTGTGTGTGTGTGTGTGTGTGTGTGTGTGTTCAGTTTTCCTTTTCTTCTATAATATAATTAATAATAATTAGACAATCAACTTCATTTAGAGTCACTTTAGTAGAGTGTTCGGAAATAAGAGACAATGACCATCACATAACGCTTATCATTTTCTTCAACTTTTTTTTATATTCATTTTCCCTCCTTTTTTTTTTCTTCATGTAATTCTTCTTGAACGTATTCTTTTCTTCACATTATCATCTTCTTCTTCTACTCTTGTTTAGTGTCCAACCATGACAACAACGGAGGCAAGCCACGCAATATCATCACTTCCTTCATTGTTTCCACGTATACCTTAAAGACGGAAAAAGATAAGGTGCTTTGCCCAAACACGTCAATGCTAAGCCCTTGTACAACTGTTTGGCACATCTTTCCTTAATTACTAACCACTCTGAGACATCTTTTCCTTGCCCTTCTTTCTGTACATATTGTTAATAAAGAACAAAGCTCCGAAGACTGTTACTCCCCTCATCAACACAAGTCAAAGTCTTCGTCTAACACTGTGGACGCTTATCAAGACTACTCTCTCAAGAGGGAAGCTTCAAGACACTCATCCTCTAATTTTTGACAATCGTTTCTGACTCAGTTTGGGGACCGGCGCCTCAGGGAACATTTTTTTTCTTTCCAATTTTGTTGGCCTTGGCAGGTACCCCCTCTTAAATAAAAATAAATTAAATGAATAAATAAAAATAAATAAATAAATAAAAAACAAAATGAAATAGAAAGGGATGAGGGAGATGGAGGGAGGGAGGAAATGTAAGGATGAAGGGAAGGGGGAGAGGAGGGAAGGAATGGGGAGAGAGAGGGAATGGGGAGGGAGGGAAGGGGAAGAGAAAATAGGGAGAGGGAATGGGGAGGGAGGGAGGGGGGAAGAGAGAGAATAGGGAGAGAGGGAGGGGGAAGATAGAGAGAGAGAGAGGGAGGGAGAGAGAGAGAGAGAGAGAGAGAGAGAGAGAGAGAGAGAGAGAGAGAGAGAGAGAGAGAGAGAGAGAGAGAGAGAGAGCGCCATCTGCAGGTTTTGGGCGGCCGAAGCCACCATTCTCCTCGGAAAGTCAAATTTTCGCGTGTTTTTTGAGCGCGCCAAATCAACGTCTATGTCTCAAAAATACTGCACAACAAAGTATGATTCAAGCACGTCCAACACTTCTGGAAACTAGTATGCAGTATTACCAATGTCTCCTCCCATCAAACCTCTTCCCCTCTTCAGTTCAATGACCTCCCGTTAACATGCGTCTGATCACGCTTCAACAACGCTTGATTATATTAAGTTACACAGAATGAAAGGGATGATCTCGTGGGCAAGGAGGTACTGTCCGCCAGGTAGGGGATACTTTTTGCACCAACTCAGTCGCTATGGCAGTCTTATAACTGGCCATCGTAGTGGTGACATCGTGGACATTCACTGGGGTAAGCAGATGTCATGAATGAGGCATTGCAGTCAAGGATTATTAACTTCCCGGGCCATCAAACTACCCACACATTCGTAGAAAGGCAGAGGTCATTCCACCATTGAAGTGGAGAATCCTCCTCTCGCTCATTACACTTCAATTACATTTCACGACCACGTAAGTGTTTGATGCTCACTTTGTCCGAGCAGCGAGAGAGAGCCGAGTTCATGGCGGGTCTTGGCCTCCTGGATGGTGCGAGGAAGCTTGAGCTGAGCCAGCAACTCTTCGCTGAAAAGACAACAAAAAGGTATGAAGGCGCCACCCACTCCTACATCATCCCTGGACTGAGGGCGTCCCGCTATTACCTGCAGGGGCTCGGGATGCATTGCAAGAAAGCCATGACTTGACAACAAGGCAAATTAATCCTCATATATATTACGCGAGTGGCCTTCCTGGGTACGTTTTACACACACACACACACACACACACACACACACACACCTACCCACACACACACACACACCCACACAACTTCATCCTGGGATATGGAGAGTTGGTGAACAAAAAATACGCAGCATAGTGGTTAGACATAACGTCCAGCCTCCTCTCTGTCCTCACCAGCACTGAGAATAATAGGTGATGAGCGAAGGAAGGGTGTCGAAGCGGTTTTCAGAAGCTTGGAGTGAGTAGGAGGAGCCTTCGTTGTGGATCTCAATGAGGTAGTGTTGGATGTAGGCCCCTTGTCCGGCGGGAGGCGCACGCTGAGGGCTCGGCTGTTTAGCTGGCTACTCTGTCGTACAATGACGTTCTGAAAAGAGAGGAATTTCTTGGCTACCGGTAAGGAGATGAAAGGCTTGGAATATGTCTTGGAATGGATACGCATCGGTTTCGAATCATCAGATTATACGCACAACAGAATGGAAACATACACACATATGCACACAGCTACGTCAAAATAATACAAGGGAATACAGCAGTACCACAGAAATGTCAATTCCTTGGCAATAACTACTCGTATACTGATTAGTTTGGCAAACCCTGACAGCTGATCCGAACTCACCTAATACATTCATGGTGCTTAACCACGTGGCAAGATTAATGATCTTTTCATCATTAGTTCACAAACTGTTCGTGATTGCGACCAAACAAATGTTTCTTAAGATGGGAGAAGTGTTAATGAATACATCTCAGGTAAAAAAAAAAAAAAAGTGTGGAAACGAGAATATAGAGGATTTACCATATATATATATATATATATATATATATATATATATATATATATATATATATATATATATATATATATATATATATATATATATATATATATATATATATACATACATACATACATACATACATACATACATACATACATACATACATACATACATACATACATACATACATACATACATACATACATACATACTCGTACATACATACATACATACATATATACATATATATATATATATATATATATATATATATATATATATATATATATATATATATATATATATATATATATATGGTAAATCCTCTATATTCTCGTTTCCACACTTTTTTTTTGTTTTGTTTTAACCTGAGATGTATTCATTAACACTTCTCCCATCTTAAGAATGATTTGTTTGGTCGCAATCACGAACAGCTTGTGAACTAATAATGAAAAGATTATTAATACGTGGAGTCATTCACTTCCTTGGAGCGACTTGGATACAATCATGTTCACAAAACTTTCACTCAGGGTACATGCACAGCTAGTGTTTCCACCAAACGGAAAACTCTCATTTGAATATATACGAAGAGAGAGAGAGAGAGAGAGAGAGAGAGAGAGAGAGAGAGAGAGAGAGAGAGAGAGAGAGAGAGAGAGAGAGAGAGAGAAAACATCGTCTCCCTTT
>NW_026973710.1:127500-135000 GCF_035594125.1 Scylla paramamosain
GTCCCCCCACTAGCAGAGGCAAAACGCTAGAGGCACCTTCGCTTAGGGGGATCCTGAGGAGGGATTGGAGCGATAGGACAAGGTAAAGATATGAGATTGTGATCGGAGGAGCCCAACGGAGAAGAAAGGGTGACAGCATAAGCAGAAGGATTAGAGGTCAGGAAAAGGTCAAGAATGTTGCACCAATTGCTCTAGGTGATGGAGGATAGCAAAGTTGTAGGCTAGTTCACCAGGATGGTCAGTGAAGGGAGAGGAAAGCCAAAGCTGGTGGTGAACATTGAAGTCTCCAAGAATGGAGATCTCTGCAAAAGGGAAGAGGGTCAGAATGTGCTCCACTTTGGAAGTTAAGTAGACAAAGAATTTCTTATAATCAGAGGAGTTAGGTGAGAGGTATACAGCACAGATAAATTTAGTATGAGAGTGACTCTGTAGTCGTAGCCAGATGGTGGAAAACTCGGAAGATTCAAGAGCGTGGGCACGAGAGCAGATTAAGTCATTGCGCACATAAACGCAGCATCCAGCTTTGGATCGAAAATGAGGATAGAGAAAGTAGGAGGGAACAGAAAAGGGGCTACTGTCAGTTGCCTCAGACACCTGAGTTTCAGTGAGGAAAAGAAGATGAGGTTTAGAAGAGGAGAGGTGGTGTTCTACAGATTGAAAATTAGATCTTAGACTGCGAATTTTGCAGAAGTTAATGAAGAAAAAGTTGAGGGGGGTGTCAAGACACTTAGGGTCGTCGACAGAAAGGCAGTCCGACCTGGGGACATTTATGGTCTCCTCCCCAGATGAGGACTCCGAGGCTGGTGTAGGAGTCGCCATGATGATTTTAAAATTTTTGAGTGAAGGGTGTGTGTGTTATTAGGTGCTTGTAGTTTTGTGTGGAGGAAGAGAGTTGTCTTTAGAGGGCAGGCTGTGACTACCCCCTTGTGTAGTGAGACACAAAGGGAAACGTTCAGTGAGGTCACAGCTGGGTTTAATGATAAGTTCACAGCACCCCCTGAACAGTGCTGCACACCTCACTGGGAGTAATTATCGTTTCGGCAGGTGTCTACTGCCTCCTCCTTTACTCTCTCTCTCTCTCTCTCTCTCTCTCTCTCTCTCTCTCTCTCTCTCTCTCTCTCTCTCTCTCTCTCTCTCTCTCTCTCTCTCTCTCTCTCACTGAATGGCGACCCTAATGCACATGATGGGGAAAAAATATGATAAACACCAATAATTTACTCTCTCTCTCTCTCTCTCTCTCTCTCTCTCTCTCTCTCTCTCTCTCTCTCTCTCTCTCTCTCTCTCTCTAATGCATTAGAGAGATTCTCATGAAATATACGTATATGTTATATTTTTAAGAGTGATTTCTTCAGGATTATATAGAGAAATAATGGCTTAAATCTTGATCAAGTTAGATTTACGCTTTCACTTGTCTCCAGTGAGGCGTCTGTTTAAAGAGGGATCTGATAGGTCTTTCATTGCCACAGAGAATACAAGAAGGGTGACGTAAGCAAAATTCTCAAGGTCAGTAGTCATGATAGGATAAGAAGATTAAGAGGAGATTGATGAGATCTTTCTGTGGTAGTGGCGATGTATCAAGGCTAAACAAACGAAATTCTCAAGACCAGTAGTCAGGATAGGACAAAAAAAGATTAAGAAGAGATTGATGAGGTCTTTCTGTGGTACTGGTGACGTAAATAATGGTAACAAACGAAATTCTCAAGGTCAGTAATCAAGATGGGATAAGAAATAACGGGTTCAAGCTTGTAATAGTTAGAGATGAGAATCCTACTGATCATCTATGTGTGTGTGTGTGTGTGTGTGTGTGTGTGTGTGTGTGTGTGTGTGTGTGTGTTATCCACCACTATCCACTATCTTAAAATCGTTGATATTCATTCTGTTCCTTTTTTTCATGACAAAGTTTCTTCATCATCATAGTTCTTCATTATTTTCGAACTTTAGTTAAAATATTTGTTTTCTTACTTATATGTCATATGTATCTACTAAAAGCAAATATATAACTGTTTACGCATCTGCTCGTATATGAACACGTTTTGAGGGCGTAAGGGAAGCTGCAAGAAGCCTTCAGGCCTATACGTGGCAGTCCCTCAGTAAAACATCCCTAGCAGTCTCCACCTCTCATCCCTATTCATTAATTTACTTAGTCTTCTTTTGAGGCTCTCTTTCAACTGGACTCTAATGGCCTGACTACCGAGCTTCACCTAGTCACCCACCACGCTACCTGAGAAAAAGCTTAATCACTTATGTTTGTTTATGTTATGTTTACTCGAATCACTTACGTTTCATTATTTTTAACCTTGCCTTCTTTTTGTATTTAGTTATCTATTCACTAATTGGCTAATCAATCTATCAAGCTTCCATGTTACTTAATCCTTGTATTAACGCATTTATTCATTTGATTCCCTATTCATTTCTCCATCCAGACTTCTTTCCCAGTTATTCTATTTCACTTACTGACTCCTTATCTATTGATCTATTCACCAATTTACTTCATTCACCTTCTCGTATCTGCATCTGTGTCTTTCATTCACTTGTTGACTCCTCTATCTATCTCTCCACCAGTTTATCCTGTTCACTTACTCGTATTTATATTTATCAGTCTCTCTCCCACCGCCCCGCCTCCCGCGCCCTCCCACTCTCGACCGCCCCATCGCACACATCATAAACTTAGCGATTTCAAACTCTGTCTATTACTTTCTCAGGCTGTCTGTCTCACAATCTACCTATCATGTCATTGTACCTCCCTCATTCCTCTCTCTCTCTCTCTCTCTCTCTCTCTCTCTCTCTCTCTCTCTCTCTCTCTCTCTCTCTCTCTCTCTCTCTCTTTCTACCCACCCATGACTATCTCCCTTCGCTTCTCCTTCCCACCAGTAATTCTCTCCCTCCCACCATAACTCTCTCTCTCCCCCTTTCTCTTCCTCTCCCTCGTTCCCCTCACAGTCTCCCCTCTCCCTCCTCTCCCTAGGTCAGATACATCACAATAATTGCCCTTGCCTCACAGTTTCTCCTTTTAAGAACATTTTACAAAATAATAAAAGGATGTACGAGGCCTCTTTTTTCCTCCTCCTCCTCCTCCTCCTCCTCCTCCTCCTCCTCCCCCTCAGTTAAAAGAGAGTAGCCGGGCTTGAAATATCGCCGCTTTGTGTTTGACTAGCCAATGTTTCACTCCACGTGCGCCTCGCTCCAAGACGCTGCCACACTAAGCCTTAAACAGCCGCCGGAGACTCAGGCGCGGCTAGGCAGGGCGTAAACACAGATTAAATCAGGCTTGTGGACTTTGCATGTAACACTCCTTAGCCCCCCGACGCTGCGCTGCGAGGGTTATTGGGCTTATTACGTGTTATTAAGGGTGTCTAGAAGAATGATTTGGGGTTATGTCGTTATGATAAAGGGTTTGGTGTAAAAAGATGGGTATACTAGACGATAAAGGGCTTAGATGTTGGATTAAATCAGGGTTATGTACTTTGAACGCTGCGAGAGTCGGTGGGCTCGTCTGGGCTTATTAGGAGAGTGATTTGAGTTTGTGTGGTTATGATAAAGGGTGTGGTGAGGGAAAAAAAAAATGTACAAAAGGAAAAAAAAGGTTGTGTTGGGTTACATCTTTGCATACAACTCTCCTTAGCCCTGTGCCGCTAGCTACGAGGGTTATTGGGTTTGCTTTGGCTTATCTGGGCTTATCAGGCTTGTTAGAGCTTGTTTGGGTTTCTTAAGGTGGTTCAATAGTGATTTCAGCTTATCTAAACTAGTTAGGTCTCCTTAGGGCTGTCTGGTAGTGATCTGAGCTTGTGTGTGTGTGTGTGTGTGTGTGTGTGTGTGTGTGTGTGTGTGTGTGTGTGTGTGTGTGTGTTAAAGGAGATCATTTTTCCTGGAATGTTCAGAAATAGACTGAAGGAAGAGAAGGAAGGAGGAGAGAGAAGTTAATCGAGAGAAGTTTTGATGGGATGGCCTTGAATAGACTGAGAGAAGGAAGGGCGGACAGATGGTGGTGGTGGTGGTGGTGGTGGTGTATAGGGGAGAAGGGAAGCAGTTTGCGTAATGTAGAGAGAAGAAGAAATGATGTTTGGGTTTAATGGACACAATGAATCAAATAAAATATTATAGAGAGAATTGGAAAATATATTATATGTATGAATGTTTTCCCAACAGTTTATGGTGAAAATGTGAGGAAAATCACAATATTTTATCATAATGCAAAAATACGAAAATTGATGTGAATTCACACACACACACACACACACACACACACACACACACACACACACACACACACACACACACACACACACACAGAGAGAGAGAGAGAGAGAGAGAGAGAGAGAGAGAGAGAGAGAGAGAGAGAGGGGGAGGGAAACAGACAGAAAAAAAAAAAGTCAATGAACTTACCCCAAAAGATACATAAATAAAGTTACTGAAAGACAAAGAAAGCAATTAAATTCAATCACAAGAAGAAGAAGAAGAAGAAGAAGAAGAAGAAGAAGAAGAAGAAGAAGAAGAAGAAGAAGAAGAAGAAGAAGAAGAAAAAAAAAAAAGGGGGAGGAGAAGAAGGAGGAGGAGGAGGAGGAGGAGGAGGAGGAGGAGGAGGAGGAGGAGGAGGAGGAGGAGGAGGAGGAGGAGAAAGGAGAAGAAAAAGAGGAAGAAAAGAGGACTGGAGATTGAAAAGCACTAAATGAAAAAAAGAACAGACAAGTGAGAGAAAAGGAAACGAGAAAGATGAAAAGAGAAGAAGGAATAGGAGAAAAAGAAAACAAGAAAACAATAAGATGAGAGCGGCGAAAACAAGGAGAAAAAAAAAAGGAAAGGAAGAAGACGAGGAGGAGGAGGAAGAGGCAGAATAGCGGAGGAACATCAAAACTCCCGATCCTCCTTCCCTCCTCCTCCTCCTTTTTCTCCTCCCTTTCGCTCTTTGGTGGTGGTCCTCATTTGATACGCCCCTTGACTCCCAGCCCTGTGAGAGGAGGAATAGACAAAGGAATATACAAAGGAAGGAGGAGGAGGAGGAGGAGGAGGAGGAGGAGGAAGAGAGATGACATAGAAGTCAATGATATTCTATGTAAGTTAAGGAAGATAATAATAGTGATAAAGAGAGAAAGAGAGAGAGAGTGAGAGAGAGAGAGAGAGAGAGAGAGAGAGAGAGAGAGAGAGAGAGAGAGAGAGAGAGAGAGAGAGAGAGAGAGAGAGATGGTAAACAGTGAATGAGTGATAATCGTCTCATTATAATAAACGTCGTTATCTCTCTCTCTCTCTCTCTCTCTCTCTCTCTCTCTCTCTCTCTCTCTCTCTCTCTCTCTCTCTCTCTCTCTCTCAACAATGGCCACAACATTCTCTCTTTTTTTATAGATATCAAACCTTTCCTCCCTTCTTCCCTCCTCTTCTTTCCTTCCTCCCTCTCTCCCTCTACTCCTTCCATCTCTCCTCTCTTCCCTCCTTTCTTACCCCCGTCCATCTCTCCTCTCCTCCTCCTCCATACCTCCCTCTCTCTCCTTTCCTCTCCTCCCTCCTTCCCTCCTCTCTCCCAGGCCGCGTCTCGACAGCACCACCTTACTCCTCCTCCTCCTCCTCCTCCTCCTCATTCTCATCCTCCTCCTCCTCCTCCTCCTTGCAGACAGAGATTAAAGATGGCGGTCTAGAGGAAGCCATTACGGAGTGTTGCTACAGCCTCGAGGCATCCCTAATTATCCTCTCTCTCTCTCTCTCTCTCTCTCTCTCTCTCTCTCTCTCTCTCTCTCTCTCTCTCTCTCTCTGTCTCTGTCTCTCTTCCCCCAAACACGACTGTGAATGTTAATGTAAATGTAATACATCCAAGCAGGCACGTGAAAAACTTGTGAGTTTGCTTGGATAGTTACTTGCTTTTTGACGTCCATATTAATGAGCTGAAAAGGAAAGTGATGGGTGTTTTAATGTATGTAAGTAGAATTAGTGAAAACCCAGATAAGGACAGCAGGATCATGGTGACACAGGCCCTTGTATTAACCTTAATTAACTGTTGTATTAGAATATGGGGACTACAAATGATGCATTAATGTCTGGTGTGCAAAAGTTACAGAATGCTGCAGGAAGGGTTGCCATAGGTGGAGTTAAGAAATATGATCACGTGTCTCCATTTTATAAAGAACTCCAATGGCTACGAATAAAGCACAAACATGTTTTACAAGTGGCCACAACAATATTTAAGATTTTACGAGGGTTTTATTTAAAATGTTTTTTTATCACTATGTAACAGGCAAGCTATCACCAGTAGCGTCACAAGACACAGGCACAGGTTGCTTGTACCGCGCACCTACACACACACTGCTAATAGACGCACTGTCATATTGGGACCCAGAGTGTGGAACTCTCTCCCGCTCTCCCTCACACAGGACACATCTATACCCGCTCTCCCTCACACAGGACACATCTATACCCGCTCTCCCTCACACAGGACACATCTATACCCGCTCTCCCTCACACAGGACACATCTATACCCGCTCTCCCTCACACAGGACACATCTATACCCGCTCTCCCTCACACAGGACACATCTATACCCGCTCTCCCTCACACAGGACACATCTATACCCGCTCTCCCTCACACAGGACACATCTATACCCGCTCTCCCTCACACAGGACACATCTATAATCTCTTTTAAGGCTGGACTTTAAAAAAATTGTTTTAACCGAAAATATATTTAGTTAGGTTTGTTTTATCTTGTTTAGTTTTTTTTTTTTAAGTGTACTTGTATATGTACGGTAACTTTGCATTTTTGTGGTGCATCTATTATAGACGAGTGTTCCACAATTGTATTGTATTTATATTATTACATATCACCGGTATTTTGTCATATTTGTATACTTGACTAATGTGTAATAATCACTTTGGTAGATAATTATAAACAATCTCTCTCTCTCTCTCTCTCTCTCTAAGACCACAGCGGTTGGATTCAAATTAATTCATATTCTTGAAAGCCGGAGACCGTTAGGGCCGTTAAAGGCCGTTAGGGACGTTAGGAGGGAGGTGATCAGTTGAGTAAGGACTGACGATGTCAAGAAAAAGAGGAGGAGGAGGGAGAGGGGAAGGAAGAGGAGGAGGAAGAGGAGGAGGAGGAGGAGGAGGAAGAGGAGGAGGAGGAGGAGGAGAAGGAGGAGGAGGAGGAGGAGGAGGAGAAAGAGAAGGAAGAGGAAGAGAAGGAGGGGAAGGAGAAGGAGGAGTGGGAGGAGGAGGACGAGGAGTGATGAGGAGGAGGATTTGTAGAAAATGAGGAGGAGGAGGGAGAGGAGGAGGAGGAGGAGGAATGTAAAAGGACAACTTCAAAACAGCATATTAATTTACAATAATATTCATAAAAAAAAGAAAACGTAAAACATAAGACAACAAATAAGAAAGGCAGAAAAAAAGGAAGAAAAATATAAAAATGAAAACAATTAGAAAGCTTTAAAAAAAAATTATTATGAAGCTTTAAGGGAACATGAGATAAATTAATGAATTAAAATGATAGGTGGAAATAAGCAGGCAAGTTTGACAC
>NW_026973710.1:140000-147500 GCF_035594125.1 Scylla paramamosain
AAAACCCATCACCGCCACCCATTACTATAACCACAACCACCATTCCTTCTTCACAGATATCCGCACCACCACCACCACCATGCTTATCACCACTATCACCACCACCACTGTTCCTGCCTCCCAGCCCATTATCTTCGCCACCACCACCATCACCACCACCACCACTATCCGATTAAGGAACACAAGGCGGTGCACCAGATATTAATGAAAGTGCGCCATTAAAACCTGCCATTAATTGCTGCCTCCTCTAATGACCCATCAGCGCCATTACCTCCTCCTCCTCCTCTTCCTCCTCTTCGTTTTCTCTATCTTCTTTCTCTCCACCTCTCTTATTCTTCTCTTTATCTATCTTCCACCTCCACCATCACCATTTCCACCATTACCAACACCTCCTCCTCCTCCTCCTCCCCATTACATCAATTAACCACCTAATCACTGCCACCCCACCATTGGCTCCTCCCTAACAGGATAATTGGCGGCCGTTGATTGGCTGAGGGAGTTAGGCAGTTAGCAGAGCATTATCTTAACCTCTGGGTAAAGGGAGGAGGAGGAGGAGGAGGAGGAAGAAGAGAAAAGGTGTTTATGACGAATGTTGAGGTGTAAGAATGATGATGAGGAGGAAGAGGAAAAGGAGAAGGAAGAAGAAGAGGAGGAGGAAGAGGAGAGGGAAGGAGTAAGGAGATTAGTAAAAGAGAAGGAAAAGAATCACGGATGAAGGAAAGAGAAAGAAGGAAATAGGGAGAAGGAAGGGAAAAGGATGAACACTGAGGAGAAGGGAGGAGGAAATAGGGGAGAGGCGGCGATTCTATGGGCGATATAATACTATAGCGATATGTTAGGACACGACCCCCACTGAGGGACAGAACTACCCCCTCTACCTCTCTCTCTCTCTCTCTCTCTCTCTCTCTCTCTCTCTCTCTCTCTCTCTCTCCGCTACTGTGCTGTAGTCTCAGTTCTTAGTGTTCTTTGTTATATGTAATTTTTGCTGCTTAGAAGAATGTATGGGTTTAATTTCTGGCAGATTTGTTATGTTGTATGAGGTGACAGAGGTGGATTTACTGTAATGATAATGTCTGGGTTCTCTGTCTTACTCATCTTCCGTCTCCTGTCTTTCTGTATTTTCATCACTTCCGCTTTTTATCTTCTACAGTGTTTCAGTATCCTTATTTTGGCTTTCTGTTTCCTGTGTCCTTTTAGTATTTCCATCACTTTCTCTTCTTGTCTCCTATCTTTTGTATTTCCATCTATTTCTGTCTATTTTTTCCACTGCCTTCATTACCTCCACTTTCTATCCATCAATATTTTCATCGCCTCTTCTCCTCCTACGATGTACTTTAATGTATTACTATATATTTAAGTATAGGTTAAGATACGCTATCTTGATTTACCCCCGCTTTAAACTTGTATCATCATAACTTAAGTGCATCAAACTTTCTCAGTAAATTGTTAAACTCCTAAAACTGGCAATGACACACAGAAGTCCGGAGGTGTGTTCCTGATGACTTGTTCAGTAATGTGGTGGTTTCCCGTGCTCGGCTTGCAGGTTGGAATCTTTGCCACGGTGCCTGTCTCTCTGTGCTCAGGTTTAATTGGAGCTCTCAGGTGAGTTGCTCGGTGTTTCAGTGTATTGAATCTTATGGTAGTGCAATACAAGGGTGGTGGGGTGTGACAAGAAGTACCTTTTAGATGATAGATATAATAGTAACTTGCTTCTAAGTCTTCTACGAGAAATATGTAATGAATAGGATAACTTGACGAGATGGTGGAGAGAAAGAACGAAAAGGATGATAGATGTACTGCATAATTAATGAATCGAAGAGGGTGATGGCTGTAACAAGAAGTATATTTCAGATAATAGATATAATAGTAACTTGCTTCTTAGGTTACTACAAGAAATATGTAATTAATAGAATAACTTGAGATGGTGGAGGGAAAAGGATGAAAAGCATTACAGAAGCACTGAATACTGAATGAAGCAATGAGGGCGATTGATGTAACGAGAAGTAAATATCAGATAACAGATATAATAATACCTTCAATGTGAGGCTACGTAAAGGATGTGTGGTATTAATGTGATAACTACACGGGGACTAAAGAGAAGTATTATGAATGCACTGAAGGAACACCAGATGAAGGTTGTAACAAGCATATTTCTGACTATTAATCAAATAATAGCTTAAGTGTGAAGAGTTGGTGGAAGATAAGTAGTATTGTCTTGCTAACCTGACCAGCTGTTGACGTTATGAAGCAGGAATTCTCTTTGATCACGAGAAAAACTGTTCATTTTTCAATCTGTTGTTGCTATTAATACTGTTTCGTTCTTTCTGCAAGTAATAATATTGTTACTTTAGGTGTAGTGGAGATGACTCATACTGATCATAATGGTAACTGCTGAACCAACAGTAGTAGCGGTAGTAGTAGTAGTAGTAGTAGTAGTAGTAGTAGTAGTAGTTGTTGTTGTTGTTGTTGTTGTTGTAATAATAGTAGTAGTAATAGTAGTAGTAGTAGTAGTAGTAAATAATTGCCATCAAGTATACAGGTCTATTGAGCAGAAAAGTTGTATTACAAAGGATTACACATGCGCGGGAATATATACAGGGTGTCCCTCGAGTTACATACTTCGGGATCTGATAGTTCAAGTAATTCCAAGTCGAAAATATTTTATACACAAATGATGTGTTTTTCTTTATTTTGCAAGAAATTGACGTGTAAGTTGTGTGTGGCGGGAACCGCTCGCCTGGGTGGGCCTCCGCATCAAGTGATCATTTTTGTGTACAATCTGTGCAGTCAAAGCCTTACAGGAAACAACCAAATGATAAATTAATTTTTTGTATGAGTCAGTGAAGAAAATGTACATGTAATACAGCAATGTAGTGGTTGTTGTTAAGTGCTACATTTTAAACATACGTGGCAACTCAACAGGTTCATGACGGCTGCCCAGCGTTCCTGCCACTCCCGTAAAGATTATTTAGATTATTTGATATTCTTTTTAAGTGGTACTTGTGTTGAGCTGCTCCAGTACGTTCAGCTGCTGCAGAAGTGCTGGGGGAAACATCGTTTCTCATCAAGAAGCAGACACATTCTGTAGAACACTGCTATCGGTGTGTCCTCTGTCTGGGTGCCTGGCGTCTTTATCCTCCTGCACCAGCCCGGGCATTCCCACCACAGAATGAATATCATGTCCGAATACTCTCTGTTACTGAATGTGAAAGGCACCTTCACCGTAGCGAAGAGTTGCACTTTGGCAGCCACCTGATGGGGCGCCCTGTCACTTACATGTCAAAGCGTAAACAGTTGGCGGGATGAAAGTTGCTGTGTGTTGCCATGTATGATTAAAAGAAATAGCACTTAACCACTACATTGCTGTGTTACCTATACATTTTCTTCACTGACACATACAAAATTCTAGTTTGTCATTTTCTGTCTCCTGTATGGCTTTGACTGCAGAGATTGTACACAAAAAATAAATAAATAAATAAACAAAAAAAAACTGCAGCGCGGCACCACGAGGACTTAGCGCGCCAAGGCGGGAAAGGAAGGAGGTGGAGGCCTAACCCCCCCACCCCCTGAAACACAACAACATGTTAATTTCTCGCAAAAATAAGCAAAACACAGCATATGTCTATAAAGTATTTTCGACTTAGAATTACTTAAACTATCAAATCCCGGAGTATATCCCTTAACTCGCGGGACACTATGTATATATAAAGAGAGAGAGAGGGGGGGGGAGAACAGGAAGGGGGGGAAAGGGTAGAATCGGAAAATGATGGAAAGGAAGCATGATGAATGAAAAGAGAAAGAAAAGGAAAATAATTACAAGGGGGAAGATAATGAAAATCGGAATAGAAACGAAGAAAGGTAACTTGATGGACGAAAGAAAAAGAAAAATAGGTAAATGAGGGGAGATGACAAAGGAAAAGATTAGAAAGGGGACAGAAAGAGAGAGAGAGGAGAGAGAGGAGAGAGAGAGAGAGAGAGGAGAGAGAGTAGAGAGAGAGAGAGAGAGAGGAGGAGAGAGAGAGAGAAATAGGGCAACGTAGGAAAAGGAAGGGAAAATGCTTGAAAGAGAGGGAGGAAAGGAGGGAAAAATTAAATAAGACGGAAAAAGGAGAGAGAGAGAGGAGAGAGGAGAGAGGAGAGAGAGAGAGAGGAAGAGATAGAGAGAGAGAGAGAGAGAGATGAGAGAGAGAGAGAGAGAGAGAACCAGGAAGCAAGAATTGGAATATAGTGTGATCTACAGGACGCTAACATATTGAAGGATGAGGGGGTGGGGAGAAGAGAGGAGTGAGAGCGGGGGAGAGGGAGAGAGAGAGGGATCGCCACACCAACACGCTTAATTTAGACGCGCTTAACTTTCGCGAACACCTTCACGCGAGAAGAGAGCAAGAGAGCAGAAAAGAGGGAAGATTGATTGAGGGAGGGGAAGGAAACGAAGGGTGGAGGAGGAGGGGGAAAGGAGGAGGAGGAGGAGGAGGAGGGAGGAAAAGTCAGGGTATGATGATCGCGAAAATATATTCCGAGAGTGTAAATCAGTGAATCTTCTTCCCCCTCTAACCTAGGAGAGAGAGAGAGAGAGAGAGAGAGATTGATAGTTATCTCCTCCTCTCTCTCTCTCTCTCTCCCTCTCTCCCTCACTCTCTTACTCTCTCTTCCTCTCTCCCTCCATCCATCCCTCCTACCCGAAACGATGCAATTCAAGTTTTCTCCTTCCCTCTCTCCTTCCCTTCTTTTCTCCTCCTCCTCCTCCTTCCCTTCCTCAGTGTCTTCCTCTCTCTCTCTCTCTCTCTCTCTCTCTCTCTCTCTCTCTCTCTCTCTCTCTCTCTCTCTCTCTCTCTCTCTCTCTCTCTCTCTCAACCATGAAACCAACAAAAGCAACAACTACTACTACTACTACTACTACTACTACTTACATACTACTACTACTACCACCACCACCACCACCGCCATCACCATTTTCTATACACGTCACACCTTTATCGACTTCCATTAAATTACCACTACTATTACCCACCACCACCACCACCACCATATATATAAAGTTACCAACCCATCACTGTCTGCTACTGTATTTAACTACCACTATTACTACAAATATTACCACAATTTGCACATAGAACACCATCACCACCATCACCACCATCACTGCCACAGTTCATCACACACACACACACACACACACACACACACTCAGCATACTACAACCACCACCATTACCACCACAATTACGCAAAACTACCCACCACCACCATCGTCATTCATTACACCAGTCACTACCACAATTCATCACCCACCACCACCACCACCACCCCCACCACTATCACCACAATGGGGAGGCGGCGGGTTGGTGGCTTCCCGTCTTCGCTAATAGAAAGATCAATCCGGAAGTTAATCTATCAACCATCTTGTTTGAAAAGGCGGGAGGGAGAGAGGGGCGGGAGGAAGAGACAGAGAGGGGGGGAGAGAGGGAGAGGGAGCGGGTGGGTGTGGATGAGTGGGGCAGAAGAGGAGAGAGTGGGAGAGGGAGGGAGTGGTGGGTAGATCATGGGTTAACAGAGAGAGAGAGGAGAGAGAGAGAGAGAGAGAGAGAGAGAGAGAGAGAGAGAGAGAGAGAGAGAGAGAGAGAGAGAGAGAGAGAGAGAGAGAATCACGCTGTTCCACCATTAGTGTGGATTGACTCATTCTTAAGTAATGGAGTCCACCAACCCCCCCGTTACCTCTCTCTCTCTCTCTCTCTCTCTCTCTCTCTCTCTCTCTCTCTCTCTCTCTCTCTCTCTCTCTTCTTTGCTTCCACGTTTCTTTCCTCCCTCCCTCTCTCCCTCCCCTTTCCCTCTTCCTCCCTCTCCCTCTTCCTCTCCCTTCCTCCCAATCCTCTCCCTTCCTCCCAATCTGAGGACTAATAAACATTACAAATATGCCATTAACCCCATTCCTTCACCCTCTCCCTCAGAGAGAGAGAGAGAGAGAGAGAGAGAGAGAGAGAGAGAGAGAGAGAGAGAGTTTAGATTTTTTAGCATTAGACATGTCAGTCGATAATTTTAATGTGTGTGTGTGTGTGTGTGTGTGTGTGATGTAGGCAGATATGTAGGTAGATAGATAAATAAATAAGTAGGTCGGTAAGTAGATAGATAGATAGATAAATAAATAAATAGATCGATTGATGAACAGACACTGGGAGACTCACTGAATGATCGATAAATTAAAAGGACACATGAATTTTCTGCCAAACGTTGGTGCACAAAACAACAGCCTCGTTATCCTCATTGCCACGGGGCCTTGATTACCCACGCGGCAGTATTAGCAACACACGCCTTCTTGCCGCCCACACGCGCACCGTTTGTTACCAGTTCGATCCTTGACGCACTCACTCCCTATAAAAAGCAGGAGACACACTCATACAGCGTGACGCAACTCAGAATGCATCACACTGAATTTCTCCTTCATAGACTCCTTGCGTGAGTACTGTTGCATTTCAAGGCGTCCAGGGAGAGAGAGAGCAACGACTGTGCATCTTGATCAAGTTCTCTAGCTACAGACAATGAGGAAAGTCTCGTTATGAAGTTCTCTAGCCAGTTCATCTCTAGTTCAAGTTCTCTAGCTACAGACAGTGAGGAAAGTCTCGTTATGAAGTTCTCTAGCCAGTTCATCTCTAGTTCAAGTTCTCTAGCTACAGACAGTGAGGAAAGTCTCGTTATGAAGTTCTCTAGCCAGTTCATCTCTAGTTCAAGTTCTCTAGCTACAGGCAGTGAGGAAAGTCCCATTCACCATTCAGTTCATTAAGTTCTGTAGCCAGTTCACCTCTAGCTCAAGTTCTTTAGCTACAGACAGTGAGGAAGGTCCCATTCACCATTCAGTTCATTAAGTTCTCTAGCCAGTTCATCTCTAGTTCAAGTTCTCTAGCTACAGGCAGTGAGGAAGGTCCCATACATCATTCAGTTCATTAAATTGTGTAGCCCAGTTCATCTCTAGGTGAGTTCAGGTTCTCTATTCATGAACAATGAGGAAAGCTTCCTGTGTCATTCATTTCCTTGGTAAGCGTCTTCCAGTGACCAGAAGTGCATTAAAGTGTTGTACATCAGACTTTACAATTTAGGATTTTTATTATTTTCTAGAGAGAGGAAAAGGAACCGTAAGATTTTCACAGTTAATGTTTAAATAGACGAGTCATTTCCCATAACCTCTTGCTAAAACTTCGTCTATTGTCTTCCCCCGCAAAAACTACATCCTCCTCCTCCTCCTCCAACAACAACAACAACAACAACAACAACAACAACAACAAGCACCACCACGAACAACAACAACAAGCACCACCACGAAGTAGCAGCAAACATCAGTATTCATGCCTCTCATAACGCTCTCTCTCTCTCCCCTCTCCTTTTCCCCATCCCTTCTTGAGACCTCCCCATCTCTTTCCATTCCTCCCCACCCCTTCTCAAACTCCCCCAACCCTCCCCAACTTCTCACAAACATTCCCCACCTCTCCCCAGCCCTCTATAGTCCTGC
>NW_026973710.1:152500-165000 GCF_035594125.1 Scylla paramamosain
CATATCACGCAGGGAAGCCACAGAACGCCTGACTTCTGATCTTTCTAAAATTTCTGATTGGGGCAGAGCAAACTTGGTATTGTTCAATGCCTCAAAAACTCAATTCCTCCATCTATCAACTCGACACAACCTTCCAGACAACTATCCCCTCCTCTTCAATGACACTCAACTGTCCCCCTCTTCTACACTGAACATCCTCGGTCTGTCCTTTACTTATAATCTGAACTGGAAACTTCACATCTCATCTCTAGCTAAAACAGCTTCTATGAAGTTAGGTGTTCTGAGACGTCTCTGCCAGTTTTTCTCACCCACCCCAGCTGCTAACTCTGTACAAGGGCCTTATCCGTCCATGTATGGAGTATGCTTCACATGTCTGGGGGGGTTACACTCATACTGCTCTTCTAGACAGGATGGAATCAAAAGCTTTTCGTCTCATCAACTCCTCTCCTCTAACTGACTGTCTTCAGCCTCTCTCTCACCGCCGCAATGTTGCATATCTAGCTGTCTTCTACCGCTATTTTCATGCTAACTGCTCTTCTGATCTTGCTAACTGCATGCCTCCCCTCCTTCCGCGGCCTCGCTGCACAAGACTTTCTTCTTTCTCTCATCCCTATTCTGTCCACCTCTCTAACGCAAGAGTTAACCAGTATTCTCAATCATTCATCCCTTTCTCTGGTAAACTCTGGAACTCCCTGCCTGCTTCTGTATTTCCACCTTCCTACAACTTGAATTCCTTCAAGAGGGAGGTTTCAAGACATTTATCCACCAATTTTTTGACCACTGCTTTGACCCTTTTATGGGACTGGCATTTCAGTGGGCATTTTTTTTATTAGATTTTTGTTGCCCTTGGCCAGTGTCCTTCCTACATAAAAAAAAAAAAAAATATAGAAGGTTATACGTAGGTGTGCGTTTCTCTTATCATCTCCTCTCCTCTTCCCTCCGCTCTTCTTCTCCCCTCACCTTCTTGTTAACACAGATGGAAGTTTATAAAGAACACGATACCAGACAAAAAGAGAATAAGAAAACAACGCCACCACTTCACGACAAGATAATCAAGGAATTCTCAGATACAAAGATAAATATTGTAAGAGATTTGATATGCTGAATGAGTCTCCGTAGTGTGAAATGAGTGAGGATGACGGCTTCATCTAACCAGGTACTGAAGTTAAATACCTCCCACATCTTGCCTTCAGCACATCGTTAGTTAGAATTAGTGCTGTTATTGTGCCTTACTGATAATTATGAAAGGAAAACTCGTAAAGAAAGAACGTAAAGTCCCCCTAAACTGGATCATTATTTGAATTCAGGAGAGGTAGGGGTGTGATATTAAATACACCAACTTGACTAAAAATGGTGAAATACTGAACGAGGAGTGGAGAGCTAATGTTATTCTTGTGTGTTTAAGTCAAGTGGTGGTACAGACAGGTGCGTTGTTGTGTTATCCCCGTAAATTAAATACCAGGACATAAGAAGTGCTTTAGTGGGAAAACAGCCTTAAGATAATGCTCTCTTTGTCTGTGATGTAATGTCATTTGATGTAATAAACTCTTTTTCTCTCATTAAGTCTAGCAAGTTTACCAGTAAGGATTAAGTTCAGTCTGGGTGCAGGATTAATAGTCTTGCTTGTAATAGTAATGTGATGGGAAGGACAGATGGATTGTGTTCTGTCAGTAAGCAAAGAACGACCACTTGAAATTACATCTTGCACAGGTTGTAATTAAGATGGGCAGCTTCATAAAGGTAATGTATGACACCTGTCCTATTGAAGTTAAGGAGAGTAATATAATAGAATAATGGAATATGGCGAAACAGATTTAAGATGCATTAGAAATTACACCTTTACACTTTTAATTTAGGCGAGTAGACATAGAAAGGTAATATATTGCTAATACATCACACCTGTCCTATTGAAGTTAAGAACGGTTATATAATACAGTAATACAGGAGTACGGCTAATATACTTAAGATACCTTCCCTCGTCGAGCAAAGAGGAGTCACTTAAAATTACACCTTTGCAAATTTGATTAAGGTAGTTAGGCATATAAAAATAGCATACTCTGCACCTATCTGTTTTAATTAATAGCAGTAATATAATACAGGTGTGATTAAACGAGGAATGATCATATAAAATTTCACCTTCACACACCTCAAGGCCAGCGGGAATGTGAGGGCAATACATCACGTGTATCTTATTTGAAGTAAAGGACCAGAACCCTGCAGCCCGGCAGGAGTGCTGTGGGCAAAAACTCAAAAGCCCTGGGAGAGAAATGAAGAGAATAATATTATGCATAAGATGGAAAGACAGACACGGCAGGGAAGCTTGGATTAGGGAAGGCACGGAAAGTTGAGGGAAGGTATTCTGGCTGACAGGAAGGTGAGGAGATGGAAGGCGCTGCTTGTGTGGGGCGAACATTTGACGGTTAGTATTGCTATCGTCATCATCGTCATCATCGTCATCATCATATTCATCTCTGGGTGCTTTGGGCGCAATAAGCCATGTCACATTGGCATTTTCTTAGACCCCACAATGATGATTACCTGAGTTCATTCTTGCCATTTTTGTCAACATTTACTTATCCACCTTGCTTTGTGTTCCTCGTTCGCTAAGAGATATCAGGCTGAGGTTTCCATTATGAAGCATTTCGCCTTCTTATTTCGACTATCTTTATCAGGCTGTAGTGGAGGTTATTAAGGTTTTCCAAAGGTGTTTTCCTCATAATTCTAGCAAACATTAGAAACTATGTTCATTAAGGTTAGTCATTTTCTTATTTCTCCTCCATTTCTTAACTGCCATGGAATTATACAAAATTGTGTTGACGGTGTTGTGAAGTGAATAAAGAGGACGTGTGTCTGGCGAGAGGGAGAAAATAAGAGGTGTGATGGAACGAGGAGAAGAATGTGTGGAGGGCGTAATGAAGTTGAAGATGGAGGAGGAGGAATAGGAGGAGGAGGAGGACAGAGTAAGGAAGATAAAATATGTAGGAGGGAATGGAGAATAAAAATTGGAATAGGGAGGGAATGGAGAATAAAAATTGGAATAGGAGGAGGAGGAGGACAGAGTAAGGAAGATGAAATATGTAGGAGGGAATGGAGAATAAAAAATTGTCAAATGAGCAAAGTATGAATTATGTACAGAAAACGTGTGCAGAAAATTGAAAAGAAAAAGTGCATGGCAAAGTTTGAGTAGGATGGATATTTTGTTAATTATAAAAAAAAAAAAGTGAAAGAGGCAGAAAATACATATACATTTTTTAAACACCAAAAATACAGGTGTAATAGAAATAAAAAAAAAAAAAGAAAAACTAAGGAAAAACGTAAGTTAGTAACGTAAACATAATAATAAGAACCAAAGAAAGGAACAAGGGAAAGAGAGAGAGAGAGAGAGAGAGAGAGAGAGAGAGAGAGAGAGAGAGAGAGAGAGACAGAGAGAGAGAGAGAGAGAGAGAGAGAGGGGGGAGGTAATAAAATACTAAACATAGAAAATTAAACAAGGAAAAATTATCTTCACATTTCGTTTTCTTTCTTTATTTCATCCTCTTTTTATTTTCGCATGATCGCATCCATATATTTCTATTCAATTACAAGTGTGAGATATTACCTTGATATATATTACAATTCATAATATATTGCTTTATTTACTTCATCTTCTGTTTGCCAGACGATGAACACTGAATGAAACATTAAGGCCAGTAATACACTCAAGTGGACCAACTATTTGTACCTCTCTCTGCTCAAAAATTATTCACAGAGACACAGAGACACAGAGACACACACACAGAGAGAGAGAGAGAGAGAGAGGAGAGAGAGAGAGAGAGAGAGAGAGAGAGAGGAGAGAGAGAGAGAGAGAGAGAGAGAGAGACACAGAGAGACAGAGAGACAGAGACAGAGTGAGTGAGAGAGACAGAGAGACAGAGACAGAGTGAGTGTGAGTGTGAGTGTGAGTGTGTGTGTGTGTGTGTGTGGTGTGTGTGTGTGTGTGTGTGTGTGTGTATCTTTAATTCTTTCTTACTTTATGACCATTACTTGTTATTGTGGTAGAGTAATTACTAAAAAATGACAGTAATAATTTTGAAGTTTAGGTAAATAATTTAAAGGTGGAGAAGGACGAAGAGAAGGAGGAGGAGGAGGAGAGGGAGGAGGAGGAGGAGGAGGAAGCATGGGATACCATCATAACTGTAACATTTGTCTCCTCCTCCTCCTTTTCCTCCTCCTCCTCCTCCTCCTCCCTCCTCCTCCTCTACCTCCTCTTCCTTGTTTCCTAATGAGAGGTAAACAGCCATTTTCCTCCTCCTCCTCGCCTTCTTCCCTTCCTTCCTGCCTCCCTCCCTCTCTTCCCTTCTTTCTTCCTACTTTCTTTTTTTTCTTCCTTCCACATCTCATCTGTCACTTCTCACATTTCTCTCTCTCCACCTTTCTTTTATCGTCACTCCCTCTTCTTCCTCTCATCATTCGCTGTCTTCTAAATCTTCATGCCACCATTGATGTAACTTTTTTTACACCCTATACTAATTGCCGTTTGCTCTCTCTCTCTCTCTCTCTCTCTCTCTCTCGTCTCTCTCTCTCTCTCTCTCTCTCTCTCTCTCTCTCTCTCTCTTCCAGGAGGGTCTGTAATGAGAACGAATGAGATGTAATGCTCTTTTATGCTCCTCTTCCTCCTCTTCCTCCTCCTCTTCCTCTTCCTCTTCCTCCTCCTCCTCTTCCTCCTCCTCCTCTTCTTCCGCCTTCCCTCCCTTCCCCTTCGGTGTTGCAGCTTAGCTCTGCTTCTCCTTTTTTTGTGTTTTTTCTTTTTTTTTTTGTTATCTTGCCTTTACTTTTTTTTCCTCTGTTGTTGTTGTTGTTGTTGTTGTTGTTGTTGTTGTTGTCGTTGTTGTTGTTGTTGTTGTTGTTGTTGTTGTTGTTGTTGTTGTTGTTGTTGTTGTTGTTGTTGTTGTTGTTGTTGTTGCTGTTATTATTATTATTATTATTATTATTATTATTATTATTATTATTATTATTATTATTATTACTATTATTATTATTATTATTATTATTATTATTATTAATATTATTATTATTATTATTATTATTGCTATTGTTCTTATCAGCATTGTTATTACTTGTATTATCATTACTATTTCGACTAATGATAATTATTAATGATAAAACGAGTATAAAGCACGGTTTACAACGCTACGATAAATTGTAGCGATTTATTGTAATGAAAAGGTTGTTACAATTTGTCGTTACGTGTAAACAGGAGATCGTAGCGATTTATTGGAGTTGGAATTGGATTGAGTGGTTGGTGCCAGCAGGCTCAAATCTATATGCATCGTAACGACAAGTTTGAACGTGTAGCTAATAAAATATTATGTTTCTGAAAAATAAATGCATTATAACTGTTTATTACTTTACCTGTATGAAATTTTTGAGCACTTGGTAAATAGCCTCGCACGTTCTGGGATTATTATTGAGAGAGAGGGGTTTTGATATGGCTGTTGAGTATTCCATGTCCTTTTAAGCTTCTTCCGGTTGCAAGGAATCTTAGGGTAGCTTTTAATTTTTCATGTGGAGATATTGATTTTCTCATAACTGTGTCTTGTTTCCTTATTAATGGAGAAACTAAATTTAACAATTCCATATAAGTGTCTTCTCCCATTCTCAAATAATTTGGCCAGTCATTCGGCTCATCTCTCAATGTATCCAACAGAGTTATATGAGGAAAACACTTGTTTTTTTCATTAACCAATCACGGCTCCATTTCCTTTTTGATTTTCGTTTTTTTTCTTGATCTTTCTCCCACTAAACACATCCCAAATGCAGACCACCATAATGTTTCTTCCATGACGGTCAAGTAAAGACTAAAAATATTGGATTAAAAATCGTTGCATGTAAACGCTCTTTCAATCATCCAATAAATCGTTACTATCTCAGTGCTCAATAAATCGCTACAATTTAGTCGTAGCGTGTAAACCATGCTTTACACGTAACTACAAATTGTAACAACCTTTTCATTACAATAAATCGCTACAATTTATCGTAGCGTGTAAACCGTGCTTAACACACTCTCAGACAGCCTCGCGCCGTGCCAGTCCACACACTCGCTAAGCTGGACCGCCCACCGCTAACTCTGAGGGAGCGTCGCTGGCTTACTTCACTTCAAACAGATCTGGCGTCAAGCTGCTCAGGATTTTGTGCCAAAGAGAGGCAAGCTGGGGTCTGACTGTCTGCCCTTGAACCCTTCCTCTCTCTTCTCCTCCCCTAGTTCCTCGTTCGTCATTCCATCCCTCTCTTCCCTTCCCATCCTCCCGCCTTCTCTCTCTCTCTCTCTCTCTCTCTCTCTCTCTCTCTCTCTCTCTCTCTCTCTCTCTCTCTCTCTCTCTCTCTCTCTCTCTCTCTCTCTCTCTCTCTCTCTCTCTCTCTCTCTCTCACATAAAACAAGGATGCTTCTCCCGTGTTTGGTAAGCGCACGTTCTTCGCTGCGAAATAAGGACGCCACATCTCCTGCGAGCAATAATCCTGGACTCGTGCATGAATCACCTCTAGGTAACACCGCGGCACACCGGCGACCCTGGCATACACCACACGCAGGGGCGACATTCCTCTCATCCACTGTTTGACCAGATTACTTTGTGTCCGCGCGGCGCCTTTTCCTCCTGCTGGGGATGGGAGGCAAGGCTGATACATCTACCTGTCGTGTCTTCATTCAGAAGCCGACATTCCACTGCAGGGTCAAGAGTTAGGAAGCTCACTGCAGTACATAAGTCTATCTTGCAGAGATTATGTGTGTCAGAGAGACACTTCAAGGGTCACTGCTGCAATACTGAAGACCTCGGCATGAAGCTCGCTGTTCCCTTGGGACCAACAAGCGCCTCCATTGCCGAGGTGAAGGAAGCGAAATGTCTGACAAAAATTCCCTTCGAACACAACTAATTTATGCATTGGTGTGTGACAGGAAAGAGAATCCGGCGTTAACCAAAAATCGAAAAACTATTCAGTCACCAACTTGCAAGATGGCTAAATTTTTTTCGCAATATTTCCCTTCGAGAAAATACTTGAACTATAAACTACTACAATCCCTAGTACTGAGTTCCAATACAATGTATTGCAATTTAGTCAGTATTTCACCACCAGTATTTGAGTACCTCGTGTTTGTACGTAAAAAGTCCGTGTACTACACCGTCATCACCATCGGCATCACCGCCATCACCAAAACAACAGGAGGGTGGAAATAACGATGGCGAAAAGCAAAATGCGAACATAAAAAAGGGAAAAAAATCAGCTGTAAAATTCAGAACCAGTGTTGGACATGGATGAGCGAGTGCCGGATGACGCGAGGCTGTGGAGAGAGAGGGAGAGAGAGAGAGAGAGAGAGAGAGAGAGAGAGAGAGAGAGAGAGAGAGAGAGAGAGAGAGACGAATAGAGCTGCAGGTCACCTCGCCCTGAATGAGTGTTTTAGGAGAGCACAACGCGCCACACGATCCACGCTTCCATGAAGCCGCGTCCACTCAGTATCGCGGCTCCACACTGGTGTTGTGCAAGACTCCACGCCTCCATGAAACCGCGTCCACTCAGTATCGCGGCTCCACACTGGTGTTGTGCAAGACTCCACGCCTCCATGAAACCGCGTCCACTCAGTATCGCGGCTCCACACTGGTGGTTGTGCAAGACTCCACGCCTCCATGAAACCGCGTCCACTCAGTATCGCGGCTCCACACTGGTGTTGTGCAAGACTCCACGCCTCCATGAAACCGCGTCCACTCAGTATCGCGGCTCCACACTGGTGTTGTGCAAGACTCCACGCCTCCATGAAACCGCGTCCACTCAGTATCGCGGCTCCACACTGGTGTTGTGCAAGACTCCACGCCTCCATGAAACCGCGTCCACTCAGTATCGCGGCTCCACACTGGTGTTGTGCAAGACTCCCACGCCTCCATGAAACCGCGTCCACTCAGTATCGCGGCTCCACACTGGTGTTGTGCAAGGACTCCACGCCTCCATGAAACCGCGTCCACTCAGTATCGCGGCTCCACACTGGTGTTGTGCAAGACTCCACGCCTCCATGAAACCGCGTCCACTCAGTATCGCGGCTCCACACTGGTGTTGTGCAAGACTCCACGCCTCCATGAAACCGCGTCCACTCAGTATCGCGGCTCCACACTGGTGTTGTGCAAGACTCCACGCCTCCCTGAAACCGCGTCCACTCAGTATCGCGGCTCCACACTGGTGTTGTGCAAGACTTCCACGCCTCCATGAAGCCGCGTCCACTCAGTATCGCGTCTCCACACTGGTGTTGTGCAAGACTCCACACCTCAGTGAAGCCGCATCCACTCAGTATAGCGGCTCCACACTGGTGTTGTGCAAGACTCCACACCTCAGTGAAGCCGCATCCATTCAGTATAGCGGCTCCACACTGGTGTTGTGCAAGACTCCACGCCTCAGTGAAGCCGCATCCACTCAGTATAGCGGCTCCACACTGGTGTTGTGCAAGACTCCACGCCTCAGTGAAGCCGCATCCACTCAGTATCGCGTCTCCACACTGGTGTTGTGCAAGACTCCACGCCTCAGTGAAGTCGCGTCCACACTCAGTATCGTGGCTCTGCATTGGTGTAGTACAAGACTCCACGCCTCAGTGAGGCCATGTCCACACTCAGCATCGCGGGTCCACACTGGCGTTGTACAAGAGTCCATGCAGCAGTTTTTCCAATATGATATATTTACTCTAACAAAATAATTGCAGTCATGATATTCCCTCTGACTATCTCTTTAAGAAGCCACATTTGGTGTGACTGGCGGTCATTACTGCTCCTTCATGAACAACTCCACCAATGCAGTGCTGCCTTGACACACGCAGTGCTGAGCAACACTGTATTCCCACACGGCACACCTCGTAACACACAAACACTGGTCGCACAACAACTCACGCTTCATCATCTTGGAGGCTGAGGCACTGTGTTCGTCTTGGAGTCGCCTCATCAAAACATTTCCCCTCGCGAAACTCCGTGGAGTGGCGGTTGTGCTGGCACCATTCTGAATCAAGCCTGCATTACTTACTGCACCTCAACATGCAAACAAACCGCGGCTCAGGTGATGGCTGAAATATTTCTGGAACATTACCAGCTTTATTCTGTTTTGGTGCGAGCAGACCACGCGCCGTGTGCTGCGTCACTGTGAGGGGATCTGCCTTGCTGCCTGGAAGGCCGTAAGCTCTTCCTATTATCCTTATTATCATTGCCAATAGTAGTAGTAGTAGTAGTAGTAGTAGTAGTAAGATAACCACCACTATACAAATAAGAAAAAAGTCTACCAGAGGCCAATTGCTCAGCTGCAATAAATTTACGGGTATATTACGTTATGGTGAAACAATGTTAATGTGACGAAAATTGTTACCAATATACGTTTTGTTAGTGTTGTGTTGTTATGAGCAAGACAACACAGCTGAGGGAGGATGACCATTCCTGCTCTCCCCGATCCAGCAACACCCCTGTCCAGAGGAACACCACCACCACCACCACCACCACTACCACCTTTGCTGCCAGTTGTGTGTTGAACTTAAACTCTAAACTTACAACTACCATAGAGCATTACAAAGGAGTTTTTTTTTTATGTATACTGTTACCTTACTTATACAACATACAATTAAAACATTGAGACGTTTCCTAGCACCTTCTTTGTTTTGATTTTTATCTATATATCTTTTTATATTTTTTTTTTCCATTATCTATACTCTAAACGTACAAGTAAAATTTATACTAACAACATAGATGTGTAAACATTTGTTTTTTGTTTGAATTTTCATTTATTTTCCTGATTTATATATTTTTCTTTTTTCTGTTTTCTTGTTTTACTTTCTACCCGAAACTTACTAATAGATCTTTTTATTTATATATTTATTTTTTTATTTTTCTATTTTACTTTCCACTGCAGACAAATAATTTTTTCGTTTGTATTTTTATTTGTTTTTCTCTCTCCTTTTTATAATTTATATTCCTTCTATTTTATTTTCTACTCTAAACTTACAGCTAGAACGTTTTTATCATTTCCTTATGAGTATTCTTTTATCCATTTAAGTTTCTTCTTAATTTCTTCTCTACTTTCTACTCTACATAAACTTACAACTAGAACTTTTTTAAATTTTGTTGTTTGTATTTTCTAATGTTCTTATTTATATTTCATATTTCCTCTATTCTACGTAAGCTTACAACTAAAACTTTTTTTGTATTTTCTATTTTTTTCTTTTTTTATTTTCTATTTTTCATATTTCTCCTGCTTTACTTTCTACTCTACGTAAACTTACAACTAGAACTTTTTTTTTGTATTTTCTTATTTTTTTTCATATTTTGTTCAATTTTCTTATTTTATATTTCATGTTTCTTCTGATTCACTTTCTAGTACTACTTAACTACGTAAACTTAAGACTATATCTTTTTTTTTGTTTTCTTATTTGTATTTTTTTTTTTTTTCAATTTTCTTCCTTATATTATGTTTTCCATTGGCGCCTCAGTGGGGGGCGTTGTGGCGCCGCAGCAGCGAGAGGGCGCGGTGCATGCTGGGGTTAGACTCATGCCTTTTCCATTCCTGGGTGTGCTCATCACTTTCCGCCTCCGCCTCCTTCTCCCCGTCACTGCCTTCCTCCTTACAATCTTCTCTGTTCCAGTGTTCGTGCCCTTCATCCAGAGTGAAGCAATCTTCGTAGGACTTCTCTTCTGCACTGTAATCACCAAGCAGTTCCCTCCATTCCTCTTCATTCCTGGAGCCGCAATCTTCCTCTTCCATTCCTCCCAGCTCGAGACTCGGCTCTCCTTCACCTTCTTCCATGAGGTCACTGGCCCACGAGGCCTCAAGACGGTCCATCTCCTGCTCCATCCGTGCCATTTCAGCCTTCAGGGCAGCCAGCTCTGAGACGGAGCTCTGTTTCTCCTTCACTAGCACCCTGGCTTCCGTCCTAAGCACCGTGCATTCCGCGGACAGGATGTCCACGTAGGTGTCCATCTCGGTCGGCGGCTTCACTGGCAGAGGCTCCCAGGCCTGCAGGAGGTCCCAGAACGGCAGTGTGCACAGCGGACACTTCGGACACATTTTTCCAACCCAGGGAGTGTTCTCCTCCACCATTCCTTTCCGTTCATTGGTTTCACAGGCGTCGTCTTGTTTGTGTTGCTGTTCAGGCGCCTTTGTGTTCCCATCGTCAATGGTCAGGCCTAAAACAAAGTCTTCGGTCTCTCCCTTGCCCAGCCGCCGCATGAAGTCCGCCACCGGCCTGAAGGTGACGACCTTCCCTCGGCTGTGCGTCAGAACGATCTTGACCAGGGCGTCCCCTGACCTGTGGCGCGCCTTCAGCAGGCGGCCCATGTCCATGGCTGCCGGCATTGAGGTGTAGGTCTTGGGGGTTGTCATGTAGTACTCCTCCCCGTGGAAGGGGAAGACCGCCACCTGCTTAAAGGAGGCTCGCGGCACGCAGCGCCACCACCAGCCACGCTTCTGTACCGAAACCTTCACCTTCAGCGGCTTGGCGTGTGGGGCGTCGCCAGCCTCCACCTCACACACGCCATGCATCTCAGTTTTCTCAAGAGCGTCACTTTTCATTTTGTCTATCAAATTATAATAAGAAGAAATCAAAGTAAGCACCACCTGTCCATGCGAATACTGATGGTTGGGATCTCCGAGGCTTCCACCACAGGCCTCAACACTCCCCAGAAAACGACCCAATGAGTCTGTTGTATAAAGGTAGAAGGTTTAGCCACACTCTTGCTGTTGAAGTCCTGCTTGTATCACGAACCTGACAGGCGAGTGTGGTGTTGGCAGTGCTGGCCGCTGGCTGACTCATCACCATTCTTCAGTTTGTCTTCGTCATCACTTGATTCCTGTGTCTCTGATGAGGGAGGAGAGGGAGTCTGGGTTTGTTCGTTTTGTGAGTAAATTAGTTTTCCTTTCCGTCTCTCTCTCTCTCTCTCTCTCTCTCTCTCTCTCTCTCTCTCTCTCTCTCTCTCTCTCTCTCTGTCTCTCGTGCACTTATTCTGCACAATAAAAATAACGAAAAGTAGAACTAAAACTTCACAAAAACTTCACAAAATAATCTCACATCATGCAACAAAACAAAACAGTAATTCTACTTAACTGATATTTCTCCTGCTCACAGTTCAGTAAAGCGTTATATCTGTCGCACTTTCATCGCAATGTTTCCATTAGAGTAATTGTGGTATTAGAATTTTTAGTGTGTGACGCGCGCACAGGCGGCGACTGCAATGCACGGCGTGGTGTTTTCATTTACTTCTGCGAGGACACTTTGATCTTTCTCTGTCGCAATTCAGTGGGATGAAGAAAGTGTGGATGAAGGTGAATGTTATTACGCAATATCTACATTACATTTCAACAGATAATTAAAATAAACAAACAAATAAATAAATAGGTAAATAGATAAACAGACAAATAAACAAACAAACAAACAAACAAAAACGAGACAGCAATAGGACAATTCAGTACACCGTCACTTTTTCCTCAACAATTATTCTCGGCACAGTCACCAC
>NW_026973710.1:170000-175000 GCF_035594125.1 Scylla paramamosain
CCATAAAAATAAGTAACATTGAAATAGCATAAGTAACACATATGAAAAAGTATCATATGTATCATTTTGGCGGTGAATCCTTTTGTAAATAAACGTGACTTGGTCCTCAGCGGCAGAGAGAGAGAGAGAGAGAGAGAGAGAGAGAGAGAGAGAGAGAGAGAGAGAGAGAGAGAGAGAGAGGACGGGGGAGGGTTTCAAGGAGAAAGAAGAAAGGGAAAAGAAAAGTAAAGAAGAATATGAGGAGGAAAAAGACGAGGAAATGGAGAAGAGAACAAGAAAATATTCAGATAACGCAAGATTCAGATAATGCAAGGAGGAGGAGGAAGAGGAGGAGGAGGAGGAGGAGGAGGAGGAGGAGAGAAGACATTACCATTACTAGTGTATGTGTGTGTGTGTGTGTGTGTGTGTGTGTGTGTGTGTGTGTGTGTGTTAATTAGCGGCAGGTGGACACAAGAGAAAGGTGTGAGGGTGTGTAGAAGTATGTGCGTTTGTTTGCTTTTGTTTGTTTGTTCATGTGTGTGTTTCTTTATTCATTTGTTTGCATGTTGATGGATTTGTCTACTGTTGTATTTGTTTGTTTTGTTTGAAGTAGAAATATCTGTATGTATGTATGTATGTATGTATGTATGTATGTATGTATGTTTGTATGTATGTATGTATGTATGTATGTATGTATGTAATAAAAATGTACATTAATTGTTCCCTTGCTTAGTTTTTGTTCTTTTTCAAATGTTTGTAATTCTTGTATTTTTTTTATTTTCATGTTTCTTTTTTATTGTTTTTATATTTACTACTACTACTACTACTACTACTACTACTACCACCACCATCACCACCACCACCACCACCACCACCACCACCACCACCACTACTACTACTACTACTACTACTACATCTCAATGGTGTATTCCTGCAAAGCCCGCGACTTAAGCCTTCTGACTAACTGGATCCTGTCTGTGAATCCTGAATCCTGAGAGAGAGAGAGAGAGAGAGAGAGAGAGAGAGAGAGAGAGAGAGAGAGAGAGAGAGAGAGAGAGAGAGAGAGAGAGAGAGAGAACGTCCTATATACTTCTATAGTTTTATCCTCTCTCTCTCTCTCTCTCTCTCTCTCTCTCTCTCTCTCTCTCTCTCTCTCTCTCTCTCTCTCTCTCTCTCTTACGTTGATTGTTTTCTTTCCTTAATTGCTTCTTTCTTCGTGAGAGAGAGAGAGAGAGAGAGAGAGAGAGAGAGAGAGAGAGAGAGAGAGAGAGAGAGAGAGAGAGAGAGAGAGAGAGAGAGAGAGAGAGAGAGAGAGAGAGAGAGAGAGAGAGAGAGAGAGAGAGAGAGAGAGAGAGAGAGAGAGAGAGAGAGAGAGAGAGAGAGAGAGAGAGAGAGAGAGAGAGAGAGAGAGAGAGAGAGAGAGAGAGAGAGAGAGAGAGAGAGAGAGAGAGAGAGAGAGAGAGAGAGAGAGAGAGAGAGAGAGAGAGAGAGAGAGGTTTGACGTGTCCACAATCCCTATCTTCTTTTTCACCTTCTCCTCCTCCTCCTTTTTCTCCTCCTCCTCCTCCTCCTCCTCCTCCTCCTCCTCCTCCTCCTCCTCCTCCTCCTCTCGTGTGCATTACCTATTGTCTTCTCTAAATTGCTTCGCTTTTTGCTAACTGCCAATGAAATTATACCGTTTTGCTCCTTCTTCCTCCTCATCCTCCTCTTTTGTCCTCTTCTTCCTTCTTTTTGTTGTTGTTGTTGTTGTTGTTGTTGCTTGTTTTTGTTTGTTTTTCTTGTTGTTGTTGTTGTTGTTGTTGTTGTTGTTGTTGTTGTTGTTGTTGTTGTTGTTGTTGTTGTTGTTGTTGTTGTTGTTGTTGTTGTTGTTGTTGTTGTTGTTGTTGTTGTTGTTGTTGTTGTTGTTGTTGTTGTTGTTGTTGTTGTTGTTGTTGTTGTTGTTGTTGTTGTTGTTGTTGTTGTTGTTGTTGTTGTTGTTGTTGTTGTTGTTGTTGTTGTTGTTGTTGTTGTTGTTGTTGTTGTTGTTGTTGTTGTTGTTGTTGTTGTTGTTGTTGTTGTTGTTGTTGTTGTTGTTGTTGTTGTTGTTGTTGTTGTTGTTGTTGTTGTTGTTGTTCTTCTTCTTCTTCTTCTTCTTCTTCTTCTTCTTCTTCTTCTTCTTCTTCTTCTTCTTCTTCTTCTTCTTCTTCTTCTTCTTCTTCTTCTTCTTCTTCTTCTTCTTCTTCTTCTTCTTCTTCTTCTTCTTCTTCTTCTTCTTCTTCTTCTTCTTCTTCTTCTTCTTCTTCTTCTTCTTCTTCTTCTTCTTCTTCTTCTTCTTCTTCTTCTTCTTCTTCTTCTTCTTCTTCTTCTTCTTCTTCTTCTTCTATAATCTTAACTTTCTTTTTCCTCCTCCTCCTCCTCCTCCTCGTGGCCTTACAACCTCAGCCTTTTATCCCCCATAACTCTCCCATCAAAACTATTACTAGCCATCTCATTCCGGCCATTCCCTCACCCATATCTCCTGCTCGCTATTCATATCTTCCATTTCCTTTTCCATCTCCATAACCTTGTAATGTTATTTTTTTATATTTTTTATTTATTTTTTTTTTTTACTTTAACCATTTCTTTGCCCTATTTCCTGCCTGTGTTTGTTTACCCATTACTATAAGATGCTATTTTTTTGGGGGAGGGGGTGTTGGGGGGGGTGTCGGGGCGGGGCGGGGCGGGGCGGAGGAGGGAGGGCTGGGCGGAGAACATAAGAACATAAGAACATAAGAAATAAGGGAAGCTGCAAGAAGCGACGAGGCTTACACGTGGCAGTCCCTGTATGAAACACTCCTACCTATTTCCACCTATCATCCCCATCCATAAACTTGTCTAATCTTCTCTTAAAGCTCTCTAGTGTCCTAGCACTAACTACATGATTACTGAGTCCGTTCCACTCATCTACCACTCTATTCGAGAACCAATTTTTTCCTATCTCCTTCCTAAACCTAAATTTTTCAAGCTTGAACCCGTTATTTCTTGTTCTACCCTGGTTGCTGATCCTAAGAATTTTGCTTACATCTCCCTTGTTATAACCCTTATACCACTTAAAAACCTCTATCAGGTCCCCTCTTAACCTACGTCTCTCTAGAGAATGTAAATTTAACCGCTTCAACCTCGCTTCGTAAGGAATACTCCTCATCCCCTGTATCCTTTTAGTCATTCTCCTCTGTACTGATTCTAATAGACCTATATCTTTCCTGTAATGTGGGGACCAGAACTGCACAGCGTAGTCTAGATGAGGTCTGACCAGCGCCAAGTATAACCTTAATATTACCTCCGGCCTTCTACTTTTAACACTCCTAAAAATGAATCCTAGTACCCTATTTGCCTTGTTTCTGGCTTCTATGCATTGTTTCCCTAGACGGAGTTCAGAGCTAACTATAACTCCTAAATCTTTCTCGTACCCTGTACCTACCAGAGTTTGGGTGTTTAATGTGTACCTATTGTGTGGGTTTCCTCTACCTACGCTAAGCACTTTGCATTTATTGATATTAAATTGCATTTGCCATCTATCCGTCCATTCATTCATTCTATCTAAGTCTGTCTGCAAGGCGATGGCATCCGCTTCTGACCTAATTAATCTACCTATCTTTGTGTCATCCGCAAATTTACTAACATCGCTATTAATTCCACTATCCAAGTCATTGATATATATTAGAAATAATAATGGCCCTAATACTGATCCCTGTGGCACCCCACTAATGACATGACCCCACTCGGATTTCGAGCCGTTTATTAGCACTCTCTGTCGCCTGTTACCAAGCCATGACCCTATCCAACCTAACACCTTCCCATCTATCCCGTGCGCCCTAATCTTTCTCAGGAGCCTTTGATGGGGCACCTTGTCGAATGCTTTACTAAAGTCCAGATATAAGATATCATAACTATCACCATTATCTACTGCCTCGTACACCTTACTGTAAAAACTTAACAAGTTTGTCAGGCAAGACTTCCCCTTCGTGAAGCCATGCTGTGACTGATTTATCAAGTTATGTTTGTCTAAATGTTCCCTAATGTTCCTGGCTATTATTGACTCTAACATTTTACCTACAACTGAAGTTAAGCTGACAGGTCTATAATTAGACGCTAAAGTTTTATCCCCTTTCTTAAAGATGGGTACTACATTAGCCTGCCTCCACATTTCTGGTACCTCACCCGACTCCAGTGATTCCCTAAAGACAGAAACTAACGGCTCACTAATAATCTTTTTACATTCCTTCAGTACTCTGGGATATATTTCATCAGGTCCTGGTGACTTGAACTTTTTTAGCCTATCTATCTCCTGCTCCACTATCTCCCTAGTTATGGAAATATCCGTCAGCTTCTCATTCTCATCTGCTCTAAACACCTGTTCACTATCTGGCATATCCTGCATGTTTTCCTGAGTGAAGACAGTTAAAAAATAATCATTCAGAAGTTTACTAATCTCCTCCCCAGAACTAACCAGCTCCCCATCTGCTGCCTTTAATGGACCTACAGTATCCTTATTTTTCGTCCTGTATACCTGATAAAATCCCTTGGGGTCCGTCTTCGCCTGGCTGGCTACCTTTAATTCATAATTTTCCTTAGCTTTCCTCGTTAACTTCCTGACTGTTCTAACTAATTCATTATACTGTGTCCTTAAAACTTCCTCACCTGCCCTTAATCTCTTATAAGAGGAGAGGTTGGTGTGTTCTTTTTCATTATCTCTTTTTTTTCCAATGTTTTCCCTTTTGTTTGTTTCACTTTCTCTCTCTCTCTCTCTCTCTCTCTCTCTCTCTCTCTCTCTCTCTCTCTCTCTCTCTCTGGAAAAAAAATCTTCAGTGCATCGTACGTCTGTTTTGTGTGTGTGTGTGTGTGTGTGTGTGTGTGTGTGTGTGTGTGTGTGTGTGTGTAATGCTTATGGGAGGTCCTTCACCGTCTCTATTTACACACACACACACACACACACACACACACACACACAGAGAGAGAGAGAGAGAGAGAGAGAGAGAGAGAGAGAGAGAGAGAGAGAGAGA
>NW_026973710.1:180000-185000 GCF_035594125.1 Scylla paramamosain
TCAAAACAAAATACTTTCAAGACAATCCTGCAACGAAGTCTTCTCAAATTAGACAAAGAAAAGAAAGAAAGAAAGAAAGAAAGAAAGATATGGACCGGATGTTAACAGCCGCTGGATGGAATTAAGTGGTTTGCTGAGGAGAGAGAGAGAGAGAGAGAGAGAGAGAGAGAGAGAGAGAGAGAGAGAGAGAGAGAGAGAGAGAGAGAGAGACTGAACTTAACTGAATAAAACAATAGCGATTTCATTATTTATTGTCCCTTGCAGCGCTCTCTCTCTCTCTCTCTCTCTCTCTCTCTCTCTCTCTCTCTCTCTCTCTCTCTCTCTCTCTCTCTCTCTCTCTCTCTCTCTCTTCCAATTAGATATAAAATAGCTGACTCTTTCATTATTGGACGAAGGGAGGAAACGAATGGAAGGGAAGGGAAGGGAAGGGAAGGGAGGAAGAGGAAGAGGAAGAGGAAGAGGTGAATATTTTAAAATGTCCATATTCTCTTCTCTGCTTTCCTTCCTTTCTCTCTTGTTTTTCTTTCTACCCTCCATTTACTCCTTTCCTTCTCTTCCCTCCCTCCCTCTCTCTCTCTCTCTCTCTCTCTCTCTCTCTCTCTCTCTCTCTCTCTCTCTCTCTCTCTCTCTCTCTCTCTCTCTCTCTCTCTCTCTCTTTCTCTCCCTCTCCCTCTCCCATCCCCTCATCCTCCCTCCCTCCTTCCCCATTTTTTTCAACAAAAGTTCTATCCCGAATGTTATGGTTCGATCTGAGAGATTTAGGAAGAGAGAGAGAGAGAAAGAGAGAGAGAGAAAGAGAGAGAGAGAGAGAGAATTTTCTATTTGAACATCACTTTTCACTGCTGCGTCTGCTGTTTGTTAGTGTGTGTGTGTGTGTGTGTGTGTGTGTGTGTGTGTGTGTGTGTGTGTGTGTGTGGTTCTGTATAGATATGAATACAGTTAGACAGATGGACATGCAAAGAAACAAATAAAAACATAGCCCGACAAACAGACAAACAGACAAATGAATGGACAGAAAATATAAAGGGATAGATAGAGAAACACACACACAAATAGATACATCAACACAAACACAAACAAAACAAACACACAAACACTTGAAAGAACGACTCACACACACACACACACACACACACACACACACACACACACACACACTAATTCTAACCTGGAATATCGTTATTTTATTAAGTGAATAGTTTATTTCACTTATTCTTTCTACTGTGTTTAATTATTATATTTTTAGTTTCTGCTCAGAGAGAGAGAGAGAGAGAGAGAGAGAGAGAGAGAGAGAGAGAGAGAGAGAGAAACAAGCGTATCTTCCCGTTTTTCTCGGAGGAATGAGTCATAATTCCTCGTTTTCTGTGGCTGAGGAAGGCTTCGAGGGGCGACTCTTGAAAAAAAAATGTGGCGGGGAAGAGGAAAAAAAGTAAATAAATTGCATGGGATGGGTACGCTCGTCACCTGAATCTCTCTCTCTCTCTCTCTCTCTCTCTCTCTCTCTCTCTCTCTCTCTCTCTCTCTCTCTCTCTCTCTCTCTCTCGTTGTGTCAGCAAATTTTTGTATTACAAATCTTGACTTGTGGACAGAAGCTGACGGTAATATTGAAAATGATTGGGTCTCTCTCTCTCTCTCTGATCCCGTTGTGGTATTGAAGAATCATCAAATATTGAATGTAGTCGGAGAAGGGAGAGGATGTAGAAGAGGAGGAGGAGGAGGAAATGAAAGAGCAATGCAAAAGCCAGCTATTACTACTACTACTAGTGCTACTACTACTACTACTACTACTACTACTACTACTACTACTACTACTACTACTACTACTACTACTACCACCACCACCACCACTACTACCACGACTACAACAATATATTAAAAAAATGTAATAATTAATATCTAATTATAAGAGAGAGAGAGAGAGAGAGAGAGAGAGAGAGAGAGAGAGAGAGAGAGAGAGAGAGAGAGAGAGAGAGAGAGAGAACTAATGAAAAAAAAAAAATAAGGAAAAATCATATGACAGAGGAGAAGACTAATAAGGTAGTGAACATAAGAAGAAGCGAATGAGTGCCGCTATTAAATTTCTTTCACGCCGCCATGCATCGTCCAAATGACCTAAGTTGATCCGCCTCACTGAACTTATAATTAGGCGGCTGTTCACTCCCCCCTCCTCCCTCCACCTCCCTCCACCACCACTGCTCACCCTCCCGCACCTCCCCTTCTCTGCTCCTCACTCCTCCTCCTCCTCCTCCTCTCTACATCTGGTTCTGTTCCTTCTCTCTATATCTCACTCCCTCCACTTCATTTTCTTTTCTCTTATCTACTTCCTCTTCTTCTACCTCCCCTCCTCCTCCTCCTCCTCCTCCTCCTCCTCCTCCTCCTCACCTGTTCTTCATTCACAAACTTGTCACTCTCCAACCTTCCCTTAATCTTCTCTCTCACTCCTCTCCCACACACACACCTGTTTGCTACCTCACACATCTGTCTAATTCCCAAAACACACCTGTTTCTTCTTCCAAACGTGTCTAATTTATATAACATTCCTAGTTTAATTTCGTTTTTTTTCCTTACATGTTTGTATCTTTCACCATTTGAACATGTGTCACTTCACCACACACCTGCTCTTCTGCCACACACCTGAGGAAGAGGAAGAGGAAAGTGGCAGGAGGAAGACTGTAAGAGGAAGGAAGAAGAGGAAAGTGGGAAGAGGAAAGTGGCAGGAGGAAGACTGTAAGAGGAAGGAAGAAGAGGAAAGTGACAGGAGGAAGACTGTAAGAGGAAGGAAGAAGAGGAAAGTAGCAGAAGTTAGAGGAAGGAGGAAGAGGAAACTAGGAGAAGGAAGTCTGTTAGGAGGAAGAGAAAATGAAGTGATGAGTCAGAAGAAAGAATAATTAATTGAGAGGAACAAATGCGAAATCACAAGTCATGTCATAAGCCAATGTGTAGTCCACTCATGTGACTCAAGGCAGTAAGTAAAGACATATTTCTCCACCACACATGTGCTCCGCCACACACACCTGCCAGTCTCAAGATGGCGGCGCAAAGCGATCTGATATTATTCCGGAAATTGAAATATAATGAACTTAGTTGGTTTTCTTATAAGCTCGATTCACTCTTCCTCTCTCTCTCTCTCTCTCTCTCTCTCTCTCTCTCCCTCTTCCCCCCTCTCTTCCTCTCTCCCTTTTCTCATTTCCTCCACTTCCATCACTTCCTATCACTTCATCCTCCGGTTCATTTCTCATCTCTTCCATCCTGCCTTCGTTTTTTCCTTCTCTCTCTTTCTTTTTCTCTCTCTCTGTCTCATTCTCTATCTCACTTCCATTTCTCATTCTTTGTGTTGTCCGCTTCATCTTCGTTTTTTTTTCTTTTATTTGTTTCTTGTTTCCTGTCTTGTGTCATTCGTTAATTCTTTATTTTTTCTCTCTTTTTCTCTATTGTGCTTTCTTTCTTCCTCCTTCCCTCTTTCTTCTCTTCCTTGCCTCATTTGCCTGTCATTTTTCCTCCCCCCCTTCTCTCTCTCTCTCTCTCTCTCTCTCTCTCTCTCTCTCTCTCTCTCTCTCTCTCTCTCTCTCTCTCTCTTTCTCTCATTATTTTCCTCCCTCTCTCTGTCCATCTTCTCTTCTTATTTTCCTCTTATCCCATCTTTCTTAACTATTATCTCTCTGTTTCCCTCCTCCTCCTCCTCCTCCTCCTTCTCCTCCTCCTCCTCCTCGTCCTCCTCCTCCTCCTCCACCTCCTCCTCCTTAACGTGAATCTTTTCCTCATTTCCTTTCAGATTTTCTCCATCTTCCATTCCTTTCCATCCCTTCCCCCCATTCTCTCTCTCTCTCTCTCTCTCTCTCTCTCTCTCTCTCTCTCTCTCTCTCTCTCTCTCTCTCTCTCTCTCTCTCTCTCTCTCTCTCCCTCTTCCTCCTCCCCTTCCTGGTTGCACGGGTCATTACGAACACTTAATGATACTTGAGGGAGAGGGGAAGGAAGAAGGGAGGGGAAGAGGAGGAGGGAAGAAGAAGTAAAGAAACACGTGTTTTTTCAGTTCGTTGGTTCTGTATTTTTCTGGTCTTTTTTTTATTCTCTTTTATTTATTTATTTCTTTTTTTTTTTTGTTGCTTTGGCAGATGTTATTTATTTATTTGTTCATTGATTCGTTTATCTATTTATTATTGTTTTTATTTATCTAATTCCCTTTGTTTTCTGAAGTTTTGGAAATTTTTCAATTTTGTGGTTGGTATTTTTTTTTCTTTTTTTTTCCTATTTTTTTCATATTGAATATTTTTTTCCGAAGATTTATGAACTGTGGTGTTTTTTTTTTTCTTTTAGTGTACATTTCTTTATTTTTTCCTAATTTTCTTTTTTTCTCATTCTCTTCGGCCAGTTTTTCATTTATTCCCTTATTTTACTTCAATTTTCGTTACATGTGTTTTTCAGCCCCACTCCTTCCCAGTTATTTGTGAATGTTCATATAAATCTTACTTTTTTTTCAATTATCTACTTGCTTCCTGTACCTTTTCAATTATTTCCTTTACTTTGTGAAGTTTACATATTTTTAGAAACGGTATTGCTGCATTTTCCTCCCTATTGCGGTTTATATAATTAAGATACAGTAGATATTCTTGTATTTTTCCTATGGTGGCTTATACAGTATAGGTTAAGCACAGTAGACATGTCTGTATTTTTCCTTATGGTTTAGAATTTAGATACAGTATATATTCCTCTACTTTGTTTATTTCGACTGGCGGCTTGTACAGTCTTAATACAGTGCATATTTTTGTATCTCTTCCCAATAGTGGTTTATAGAATTTACTGTAGATGTATATTTATTTTCTCCCTTTATTTATTTTTTTGCTCTCTCTGGCTTATACAATCTGAATACAATACATATTTTCGTTTCTCTTCACAGTGGTGGTTTATACAATTTAGATACAGTATATACATTTTTTTCCCCTCTCTCTCTCTCTCTCTCTCTCTCTCTCTCTCTCTCTCTCTCTCTCTCTCTCTCTCTCTCT
>NW_026973710.1:190000-197500 GCF_035594125.1 Scylla paramamosain
CTACATGGTAATACTTGCATAGTTCCTGCACTAACTTTCCCTCAAAATTCCTACCCTGGTCACTATGTACCCTTTCTGGGCAACCAAAACGGTGAAAAATCTCCTCCACCAAGATCTTGGCTACTGTGCTTGCCTTTTGGTTTTTAGTAGGAAAGGCCAGGGCAAACTTGCTAAACACATCCGTCACCACCAATACATTTTCCTTGCCATCCCTGGCCGGATCCAGCAAAGTGAAGTCAACAGCCAACACTTCCCAGGGGCGGTTGGCTTCCAACGTACCCAACTTAGTCTTGGCCCGCACACCCTCCTCCTTCCCCATGACACAGACTTTGCACTTTGCCACATACAATTTGATGTCTTCATGTAGTCCTGGCCAAGCAAACCTATCCTTCACTAGTGACGTTGTTCTAGCAACCCCTTGATGACCCCACTGATCATGAGCGGCTTTAAGCACTTCTTGTCTCTGATTCACTGGCAACACCACTTTCCACTTCCTAGAATCTGTCTCCCTTCCACGCCAGTAGATCACCCCATGCCTCATAATGAGGGACCCTCTCACTCTCCACCATTGCCTAAACTCCTCTACTTGTAGCAACTGCCTTAGTTCTGCTGGCCTCACTCTACCAATCATTTGTCTCCACAACTTCCCTACAACTGGACAAGACTGTTGCATATCCCTAAGCTGCTCCTTACTGGCACCACGCCATACCTGCATCACAGCCACCCCTTTCACCGAGGTGTTAGGACTGGTTTCCCATATCTCCTTCTCTTCCTCCCCTCCCTCAATCAATTCCTGGGGCCTCCTCGACAATCCATCCGCGTTACCATTCTCCTTCCCTGGCCGGTATTTCACCTCAAAATCAAACCTTCCCAAGTCACCCAGCCACCTACTCTCCACTGCCCCAAGCTTGGCAGAGTTCAAATGTGCCAGTGGATTATTATCCGTCAGCACTATAAAATGTCCACCCACCAGATAGTGCTTAAACTGCTCTGTCACTGCCCACTTCAGAGCCAACAGCTCCAACTTCCTAGAGCTGTAATTGCTCATGTTCCGCTCTGACTTTCTGAGACCTCTACTTGCAAAAGCCACCGGATGCAACCTCCCATCATGCTCCTGAGATAAAACTGCTCCCAGTCCTTCAAAGCTAGCATCTGTCTCCACCACAAACTGCTTGCTGTAATCTGCACTTTTCAACACTGGAGCCTGACTTAACTTCTCTTTCAACAAGGCAAATGCTCTGGCCTCATCCTTCCCCCAATAATCACTCACTGCTGCCTTAGAATCACCACTCATCAAAGCATGCAACGGAGCAGCCACCTTCGCAAAATTTTTCACAAACCTTCTGTAAAAGGAGCAGAATGCGACAAATGCCCTGACCTCCCTAACAGTGCGCGGAACTGGCCACTCCTGTACAGCCCGTATTTTCTCTGGGTCTGTATTAATTCCCTCCTTAGAAATGATAAATCCAAGGTACCTAACCTGGGGCTTTAGTATGTGGCATTTGGAAAGTTTCAACTTCAGCCCATGTTTCCTCAAAAGCTTCAACATTCCCTCCAGTCTATCCAGATGCTCATCCACACTCCGAGCAAACACCAACAAATCATCCAGATACACCAAAAGAGTCACAAAAACCTGATCGCTAAACACATACTCCATAAACCTTTGGAATGTTGCTGGGCTATTGGATAACCCCATAGGACAGCGCACATATTGATAATGGCCAAATGGTGTTACAAAAGCAGTCTTGGGCCGGTCTTCTGCCCGCACAAGAATCTGATGATAACCTGCAGCTAAATCAAAAGAAGAAAAATACTGCGCCCCGGCTAATGCATCTAGTGTGTCTTGTACCCTTGGTAATGGGAAGGCATCTTTCACTGTCACCTCGTTCAGCCTTCGATAATCAACACAAAGTCGCAGCGAACCATCTTTCTTCCTCACCATCACTATTGGGGCTGCATATGGGCTCACACTCTCCTCTATCACTCCCTGTTCCAACAGTCCCTTTACATGAGCTTTAACCTCAGTGATACATGGGGGAGGAATATGTCTGTATGGAAGGCGAATGGGCACTGCACTATTGAGGTGAATTTCATGCTCCACTCCAGTAGCACATCCCAAATCCTGCTCGTTTTCAGCAAACACATCTCCGTACTCATGGATCAATCCATCCAGTCTCTCCAACTGTGCTGAATCAAGCTGACTCTCATCCACCTGCACCCCTAGTCTGTCCCTGAACTCCTTAACCACTGAAGGAGGTGCAGTCTGAGCTACTGTGTGTGTGTGAGCTCTTCCCACAGTAACCTCCCTTCCATGAGAAACTTTGGCTACCTTCCACTGTGGCCTGAATTGCACATCTGCTTGTCCCAGGTTACCCACTGACAGCCATCCTTCACCCTTAACCACTCTGGTATAACTGGGAAATATACACAAACCTTCAGGCACCCAGTAGCCCTCACCAGGCACTAAGGGCTCCAACACCACACTATCTACATCTACTTCCTGTAAACTTTCCACAAACACTCTCATTATTCTTCTGGTTACCAGCCGGGATTACTAAATCCTGTTGCTGCTGAATTACAGCAAACCCCAGAGGCTGTTGTGTCACCCTCAATTTTGCCTCAATTGCACGGACACACCTGCCCCACTTCTCAGTTAGCCCCAGGTGCACGGCTCCCTTCAACACATTCATCCCAAACAACACTGGCAATGTAGTGCCCTGCACCACACCACTCTCCCCACCACCACCTTTCACAAAAAGTCCACAGTCTTTAACACTTTTTCCCTCAATTTCCACATTCACCTTCACATAACCCAAACAGGGAATTTCCCTCCCATTTGCATCTGTAATCCGAATGTCCATCCCATAGATCACCAGCTTGCTTGGGGAGGAGGTGCTGTTTGTACCATTCCTCTGTCACCAGACTGACCTCAGCACCAGAATCAGCCATAGCACTTACAGGTATACCATTCACCAACGCATCTATCCTCAGAGTCTTTCCAAACAACTTAACTTTCCCTCTTTTTACATCATTCCGTTCCTCGGTCACATTAGTCACACTCCTTATCTGAGCTGTAGTGGGGGCCCTGTCGTCAGGCCTTGAGAGCTGGCCCCTTGTTCTCAAGGACTCCCCGTTTCCCGCTGTCTTGGACACCAACTCCTTGAACCGTTCACACTGATATCCCAAGTGTCCATGTTGTCCACACAAGGAGCAAGATGGTGAAGAAAGGGTACTCCTCACAACTCTCTCTGGCTTTTTCCCACTCACTAACTCTGCTTCTTCCTTCACAATCCGCTCAGCCTCACTCACTTGGTCTGCTGCTCGCTGAACCATGTCCTCCCACTTCACAGGCTGGTGCTTTTCCCCACCATTTTCCCAACTTCACTCCTACCTTTTCTGTCTCTCAAATTCCTACAGAACCATGTAGTTAGCAGCCATTGCCGTTCTTTATCTCCCTTGTCTCTCACTTTGTACATTTTATCCACAATAACACCCAGAGAATCAGCAAATTCCCACACTCCTTCACCTGGCTGTTGAACCCGAGCATGCAGCTGTTTTTCTAAGTCTGTATAATTCAGTTCTGGTCCAAAAGCAGACCTCAAACAATCAAAAAGGTCAGACACAGTCTTCACAGTACTGTTGCGGACCCTTCGACGGGCTGGGCCTTCCAAGAACCCACACAGGTATGACACTCCCTCAGAGCCCTGTAATCCCAGCTGCTTTATTTTCTCTGTGGTATCCTCTACCCAGTCATCCAACTCACTGGCCCTCCGTACCCTTCCAGAGAATTTTCCAATAGTGGGCACAGGACGTGACCACACCATGTTTTGCATGTGCCCCATTTGGTCAAACTTATTACACAGTTGTGCCACTGCTTGGGATAACTGAGCATTGCTACTGATTAATTTATCAACTACCTCTGGGGTCACTTCCACCTCCCTGCTCTCCTCCTTGCACTCAACTTTAACCCCAGCTACACCTTGGCCATCAACAATCACCCAAACACAACAAATCCTCCATTGTGCAGGAGTAGTGCCACACTAACACTTAAGTGGATTTTGCCAAAAGCACTGGACCCAAGCAGGAGTTTGAAAACAATTTCCCCAAAAGGGCATAGAACTACGCTCTGCTACCAATTGTAATGAGTGCAAAACTAGGGCACAGTTAACCTACCTTAATTAGGCTCACCAAGCACTCACCACAAGAACCCACTGATTAATTTAAACCTCCTGCTTAGGTTCACAGAAACCTGGGCCACAATTTAAAAATTTAATGATTGAATACATAATAAAGAAAACACAAATGAGTACATAATAAAGAAAACACAAATAAAATTATGAGTGCTTAACACTCTTAGAGGCCACACTGCTGGCACTCCAAAATACCTGATCCCATGAGAAAATGGGTAAATCCACATACAAATAAACAGGAGAAATAAACACTTCACGCACCAACACAAGAAATGTTATATGCCACTGACAGTCCCACCCTAACCAGTACCCCCAGGACCCTCACACACCCTATAGGCCCAACCGCACACCGACCCAACGCGCTGAAGGTACGCCACTACCACTACCCTGAAGTACTGCAGCTCTTCCTCCATGCACGGCGGTACTAACACCATAGCAGCCAGGGACAGCAAGTTCCTCACTGCAGCCTCCTAGTTCACAGTATCTGCTACGGTGCCACCTCACTGACGTCCCACAGCACACTGCCAAGACCAAACTCCTGCCAACCAAGCGTACAAATCACCACCCTATCTCCCAATAATGTCCCCCAATGTACACTGTTTCACCATGAAAGAATACAACAAATCCCAATAACATACCTGCAAATCAAATGGCAAATCCACCACTACTCTGCACCCTGTCTCTCTCTCGCTCGCCTCTCCCGCCAAAATTCCCACAACAACAAACCTCCAGGGCCTTAAGACTCGTTTTGGCGGGGACTCGCTGACTAGTCTGTGAGCCTCTCGCAGGCGCGCCCACTTCAACTTCTTACACATAGATAAACAATTTTCTCAAGATTTACACGGAGAAAATCGAAGAAAGTCGTTGAAAAGAAGCGTAAAGAGAGAGAGAGAGAGAGAGAGAGAGAGAGAGAGAGAGAGAGAGAGAGAGAGAGAGGCAGGGCGGCAAACATCAGTTGAGTCCCACTCCTCCTTGCGCCAACACGTGTGGAAATCCCCGTGCCTCGGTTATCTCTCTCTCTCTCTCTCTCTCTCTCTCTCTCTCTCTCTCTCTCTCCTCTCTCCTTCTCTCTCTCTCTCTCTCTCTCTCTCTCTCTCTCTCTCCTCTCTCTGTTTCTCTCTCTCTTTAGCTTTCCCTGCCCTTATCTCTCAGCTTGCCTGTCTTTCTCTGCCTCTTTTTTGTTTTTTGGTTGCTATTATCTCATGTCGTATTTTCAGTTTTCATTCATACATTCCTCTGTATCTTTTCACACTCTCACTCACTCTCATATCCTCGCTCTCTCCCGCTCTCTCACTCTGTCTCACCGCGCCTCCACGCACGCCGCGAGATTGAAGCGTTGAGTGTTAAACGAACGCTTTAAAAGTCTAAACGAGTCTAAACGAGTCTAAACGAACGCTAAAAATACATTAAAAAGAAAAAAAAGACTTGGACTTAAACGAAAAAAAAGGAAGGAAAAAAAGGAAGGAAAGAAGAAAAATACAGACTTTCAGTCGACGCACAAGACGAGGTAGATATAAACAGAGAGAGAGAGAGAGAAAGGAAGAAGAGAGAGAGAAAGAAAATGATGATTAACAAAGGAGGAGTAAAGAGAAGGAAGTAAAGAAGGAAGTTTTAAACAGACAAACGCAGGGAAATTGAAAGAAGAGAGAGGCAGGGAAAAAGAAAGGAAAAGGAAAGTAATAGTATGAAAATAAACATTCCATGGTGATCGAAAGAAGTAAGAAAGAATAACAATAAAGAAGAAGAGGAGGAAAACAGAAAATTAGGGAAGTGGAAAGGAGAGGAAAGGAAAAAAAAAATGAAATGTGACAAAATGAAAAACGGAAAAGAAAATGGAGGAATCTGAGGAGTGTGGATGGGAAGGAAATGAACAAAGTCAACAACAACAACAACAACAACAGCTGATGTGTTTTCGGATTGGCTTCATATTGTATCTTCTCAGGCGGAAGGTACGTGTGTGTGTGTGTGTGTGTGTGTGTGTGTGTGTGTGTGTGTGTGTGTGTGCTGTGTGTACGTGACTGTATGAAATTCATCTTGCTTTTAAGGATTAGGTGTGTGTGTGTGTGTGTGTGTGTGTGTGTGTGTGTGTGTGTGTGTGTGTGTCGATTGCTGGAAGAACAAGAAAGAGAGAGAGAGAGAGAGAGAGAGAGAGAGAGAGAGAGAGAGAGAGAGAGAGAGAGAGAGAGAGAGAGAGAGAGAGAGAGAGGTGTATATATTAGCGTTCCACAGGTGTGACTTCCTCCTCCTCCTCCGCCCTCCTCTTCTTCCTCCTCCTTCTTTTCTTCTTTCCTGTTAAACAATCACCTCCTCCTCCTCCTTCTCTTCTCCTTCCTCCTCTTTTATTGTCCTCTTAACACTCCCATATTCTCCTCTCCTTCCTCCACACCTGAGAGGAAGGAAAGGAGGAACAGGTGCAGGAAGTGAAAGAGGTGGAAGGAGGAGGAAGAATAAGAAAGAAAAATAATGATAATGAAGATAACAGTGATAGAAAACACGATGTCTTTCCTCCCTTTTTCTTTTTTCTTTTTCCTTTTCTCTCACTTAATATAGCTGTTAATATAATTATCTTTTCTCTCCCCCTTTTCCCGTTTTCTATTTTTTTTCCTTCTTCTGTGTCTCCCTCTCTCACTTTTAATTGTAGCTGTTAAAAGATGTATTTTCATCTTCCCTTTCTTTTTTTTCTTCTCCCTTTTCTCTTTTTCTATTCATTCTCCTCACTGATCTCTCTCCCTTTTTCCTTTTTCTCTCTGCCCTTTTCTTTTCCCTCCCTTTTCTCCCTCTTCTGTCTCCCTTTTTTTCCTTTTTCTCACTACCTTTTTCATTCACTTCCTGCCTTTTTCCTCCCATCTTATCATTTTCCTCTCTCTCTCTCTCTCTGTCTCTCTCCTCTCTCCTCTCTCTCTCTCTCTCTCTCTCTCCTCTCTCTCTCTCTCTCTCTCTCTCTCCTCTCTCTCTCTCTCTCTCTCTCTCTCCTCATCACTAGATAGACATACATCCTTATAGATATAGACAGGTGGGTGAATAGGTAAACAGACAGGTAGAGAGGGAGAAAATATACCTTACCTGTTTTTTTACCTTTTCCGTACCTTGCCTTCCTCTTCCCTTGCACCATAGGACAGAGGCGCATTACTCTTGAGACAGGTGTGTGGCAAGTGCGTCAATAGGTGAGTGCATAGGTAAACAGGTAAGAGTAGAGAGGGAGAAAATTGTTGATTACCTGATTTCACGTGACCTTTCCTTACCTTCGACCATGGGATAGATAAATAGGTAGATAGTTTTATTGACAACAGGTACGTTTCTGCTTAATAGA
>NW_026973710.1:207500-212500 GCF_035594125.1 Scylla paramamosain
TTATTATTTATTTTTAGCTTTTCACTTTTAATTTTTGTCGAGCTTTTTCAATTTTTTTTACCAAAGTCTATTCGACATAAATTTTTTTTTTCCCTCTACGGGAGTTTAGTTTGGATTGCATACATACATACATACATACATGTAGCACATACATACTTACATACATACATACATACATACATGCATATGCACAACATTCGCAGATGTCAGTCACAAACTCCATGCAATAAATGGCGTACCAACACACACACACACACACACACACACACACACACACACACACACACACACACACACACACACACACACACACACACACACACACACACACACACACACACACACACACACACACACACACACACACACACACACACACACACACACACACAAACCTTTGCTGGACCTCAATTGATTTTATTTTTTTCAAACCATTCATTTTCGGCGAAATTAATTAAATCCCCTTTGAACCGGCAGTGATTTGAACAGAGAGAGAGAGAGAGAGAGAGAGAGAGAGAGAGAGAGAGAGAGAGAGAGAGAGAGAGAGAGAGAGAGAGAGAGAGAGAGAGAGAGAGAGAGAGAGAGAGAGAGAGTAAAGTGTTTTTGTGTGTATGTAATTGTAAAGTAAGAACGAAGAAAGGAAGGAAGGAGGAAAGAAAGAACGGAAAGAAGGCGAAAAGAAAAGGAAGTAAAGAAAATATAGAAAGTGAGATGATGGAATAAAGAAAGAAATAGTGATGGAAGAAACAAATAAATCAATTAAAAAAAAAGTAAAAGGGAGAGTAAAAGAGAGTAAAAGAGAGAGAGAGAGAGAGAGAGAGAGAGAGAGAGAGAGAGAGAGAGAGAGAGAGAGAGAGAGAGAGAGAGAGAGAGAGAGAGAGAGAGAGAGAATGGATGCTAATGATGTCTTTTTTCCCCTGCAGGAGCTTCTAAGGATGGCTTAAGACAGAGTTCTATGTCACAACAAGGTAAGAAACAAAACCTTGTGCCAGATTGTCGTATACATTGTCTGTCTGGCCTTTACATCTTTTTACTATAATAATTAGATTTCTTCGTTTATTTATTTTCTCAGTTTGCTTTACTGTTTATTGTTAATGCCTGCCTTATCTAACCTAACCTCATGCCAGATTCTCGTATATGTTTTTTTTTTTTTTTTTTTTACGTAAGAGTGTCACTGGCCAAAGGAAACACACACGAGAAAAAAGAATCCCACTGAGATGCTAGTCCCAAAAGAGATGTCAAGAGAATCATCGAAAGTTGAAGTCTTGAAACCTCCCCTCTTGAAAGGGTTGAAGACATAGGAAAGTGGAAATACAGAAGCAGGCAGGGAGCTCCAGAGTTTACCGGAGAAAGGGATGAATGATTGAGAATACTGGTTAACTCCTGCATTAAGGGGGTGGACAGAATAGGGATGAAAGAAAGAAGAGTCTTGTGTAGCGAGACGGCGGAAGGAGGGGAGGCGATGAGAAAGAGGCTGAAGACAGTCAGTTAGAGAAAGGAATTGATAAGGCAAAAAGCTTTCGATTTCACCCTGTCTAAAATAGCGGCATCAGCGAACCTCCCCATATATGTGAAGCATACTCCATACATGGACGGATAAGGCCTCTGGACAGAGTTAGTAGCTGGGGATGAGGAGGGAGGGAGAAATACTGGCGGCGATAACTCAGAACGCCTAACTTCACAGAAGATGTTTTAGCTAGAGATGAGATGTGAAGCTTCCAGTTTAGGTTATAAGTAAAGGACAGACCAAGGATGTTCAGTGTAGAAGAGGGGGACAGTTGAGTGTCATTGAAGAAGAGGAAATAGTTGTCTGGAAGGTTGTGTCTAACTGATAGATTGAGAAACTGAGTTTTTGAGGCGTTGAACAATACTAAGTTTGCTCTTCCCCAACCCTCAGGAACACCACTGTTTAGTAGAACAGTGGCCGTCTTCCACAGCAGCAATAGAACGATCAGAAAGAAAACTTGAAATGAAGTTACAGAGAGAAGGATAGAAGCCGTAGGAGGCTGATTTGGAAATCAAAGCTTTGTTCCAGACTGTATCAAAAGCTTTAGGTATGTCTACAGCAACACCAAAAGTTTCACCAAAATCCCTAAAAGAGGATGACCAAGACTCAGTAAGGAAAACCAAAAGATCACTAGTAGAGCGGCATCGACGGAATCCATACTGGTGTTCAGGTAGAAGGTTGTGAAGTGATACATGTTTAAAAATTTTCTTGTTGAGGATAGATTAAAAAACTTTAGAGAAGCAGGAATATAAAACAATAGGACGGTAGTTTGAGGGATTAGAACGGTCACCCTTTTTAGGAACAGGCTGAATGTAGACAAACTTCCAGCAAGAAGGAAAGGTAGATGTTGACAGACAGAGTTGAAAGAGTTTGACTAAGCAAGGTGCAAGCACGGAGGCACAGTTTTGGAGAACAATAGGAGGGACCCCATCTTGTCTTATCTTGTCTTTAGTGTTTTTTTATTATAATGATTACATCTCTCCATTTATTTATTTCCTCAGTTTGCTTCATTATTTCCTATAGCCTAATCTCGTGTCAGATTCTTGTATATATTATCTGTCTTGCCTGAAGATCTTTCTATTATAATACATATATCTCTTGGTTTGTTCATTCTTACTGCCTGCTTTACTATTTATTATAATTATCTTACCTCTCTTGCTGTTTGATATCATTTTCAGCCTTACCTCTCCTTTATTTACTGTCACTATTTCTCCACGTTCCAGCTCTTTTTCCTTTTGTATCTGTCTCCTGGGTGTCATTTCTGTTATATCAAGTGTCTTTTCTGTTAATTTTAATGAAGAGTTGAAGTAGCTAAATACGTCTACTTGCTTCCTTAAGTGATGAAAAATCTGTGTTGAGGATTTTTTTTTTTGTTATTGTCTGTTTTTTTTATTTATTTATTATTATTTTTTTTTTTTTGTGTGTGTGTGTGAATTTATTGTAGGTAGTAATAATTTTTCTATGGTATTTTCTTGAGGCAAAGAATTTATAAGCGTATAGTTACATTTGTATTTATTTGACTTGTATGTTTGTTGTATATCATTAATGTATGAAATGGATAACCAACACACACACACACACACACACACACACACACACACACACACACACACACACACACACACACGGGGTCTCTGTGTGCGGTGGCAAAAGTAGTGTTTACCTGGCCCGCGTCACCATCGAACTCACTACCTGCCTGTTAATGAAGGGAACACACCTGGCGAAGCGAAGGGAAAGGAAGGGAAGGGGAAGGGGAAGGAAGGTGAGCAGGAAAGGGTAGAGGTAAACGTGGACTGGAAAGAGTAAAAAAGAGAAATAGAGAGAAAGGACTGGGAGAAAGTGAAAGAAAGAGAAGGAAAGGGAATTGAAGGGAAGGAATTGAAGGAGAGGGAGGCAGGAATGGGGAGAGGTAAATGCGAATTGGATAGAGCAAAAACAACAAAGAGTGAAGGGAAAGAACGGGAAGAAAGTGAAGGGATGAAAAGGTGACTGAAGTGAAGGGAAAGAAAGGAAAGAAACAGGGATAAGGAAAGAAGAAAAGTAAAAGGGAAATGAAGAGAGTAAAATCGGAAAAGGGAGATAAAAAGGAAAGGAGGAAAGAGAAGGAAAAGAAAGGGAAGGGAAGGGAAGATGGAGGGAAGGGAAAAAAGGAATCCAAGAATGAAATGAATAGAGTAAAGAGCTAGGGGAAGATATAAAATAGAGACAGAAAGGGAGGAAAGTAACGAGAAGTGAAAGGAAAGAGAAGGAAAGGGACAGGAGTAAAGGTGAATGTGTTTGGCTGACAGTCGGAATAAGGAAAGAACGAAGAGAAAGAAAGAAAATAGGGAGTAGATAAAGTGGAAGGGAAAGAAGAAAAGGAGGAAAGGTGAATAAATAAGGATAAAAACAGAAAAGAGGAAAGGAAAGGAAGGAAGGAAATGAAAAAAGGAAAGGGAAAGATTAATGCAGAAGGCCAAGAGTAAATGTAAAGAAAGGAGGAAGAGAAAGGAAAAAAGGAGATAGGAGGACGGACAGGAGGGGAGGGAAAGAGAGAAAAAAAGGAGGGGAAGAGGAAGGGAGGAGAGGAAAGGGGAAAAGTGAATGCGAAAAGGGGAGAGTAGGATGAAAGGAAGAAAGGGAGGGGAAAAATCAAGGGGAAGAAAGTAAAGGTAAAAGAAAAGTAAAGATGGAATGAAACGGAGAAAACAAGAGAGAAAAGGAAGAAGGAGAGAAGAAAAGGAGAAGAGAGAGAGGAAAGACGCAAGTTCAGAAAGATTTGGAGGACATGGAAGAAGACAAACAACAAAAATAAAAGACGAAGAGTGAAAAGAGGAGGAGAAAGAAAGTTAGGAAATCAGGAGAGAAGAAGGAAAGAAGGAGATGAAGAAACGAAGAAGGGAAGGCAGTTAGGATGAGAAAGAGAGAGAGAGAGAGAGAGAGAGAGAGAGAGAGAGAGAGAGAGAGAGAGAGAGAGAGAGAGAGAGAGAGAGAGAGAGAGAGAGAGAGAATTAAAGTGTACGAATAAATGAATGAAGGAAGAAAGGGAGGAGAGATGAAGGAAGGAAGGAAGGGAAGCAGAATAAATTGATTTGTGCTCGTGCATATTAGTGTATATGAGAGAGAGAGAGAGAGAGAGAGAGAGAGAGAGAGAGAGAGAGAGAGAGAGAGAGAGAGAGAGCGACTCGTGTTTGCCCTTCTTTTTACCTCCAAAATAACTCCACATTTCCCTCCTTCCCTCCTTTCCTCCCTCCTTTCCCTCCTCCTCTCCCCCTTCCTCCTTCTTTTCCTTCCTCTCCTTTCTTCCCTTCTTTTTCTACTTTCCTTTTTCCCTTCTTTCTCCCTTTCCTTCTCTCCTTTCTTTCTCTCCCCACTTCCCGTCTTTTCTCTCTCTCTCCTTTTCTTCATTCTCTTCTCTGTTTTTTTCTTTCCTTCTTCCCTTCTTTCCTTTCCTCATTCTGTCCCTTTCCTTCCCTTTTTTCCCTTTATCCTTTCTCTCCTCTCCCTCTCTCTC
>NW_026973710.1:220000-290000 GCF_035594125.1 Scylla paramamosain
CTCTCTCTCTCTCTCTCTCTCTCTCTCTCTCTCTCTCTCTCAGGTGTTATTTGGCGTTCATTTGCATCGTTTTCTTTCAATCAATATCTCCACCACCACCACCACCGCCACCACAACCACTACCACCACCACCACCACCACCACCATCACCACCACCGCCAATCTCCATCCATTCCTCGCTTCTTATCTTTCCTGTTCCCTCTCACTCTCCCTCTCTGCTTCCACTCTTCCTCTGCCCATCACTTTGCTCTGTACTCTCACTGCCTGCGCTGGTACTCAGAGGATAAAGGCTTCAGAGAGAGAGAGAGAGAGAGAGAGAGAGAGAGAGAGAGAGAGAGAGAGAGAGAGAGAGAGATTATTTTCATATTAGTTTATTGCAAGTGCATTCTATGATCTGTACCTATCTCCATTAATAAACTACGTGTTGGAAAACAGGATAGAACAGGACAAGACATCTCCCCGCCCACCTCTCCCTTCACCTGTGTACTGAGAGAAAACGGGTGATAGACAAAACCACGTAGGTCCTGCATAGAAAACGGAGTCACGGGTATTCTGTGGTAAAGAATGAAAACTAAGGAAGATTCTGTAGTAGACTGCCAATGCTAACGCTGCTGATTTTAAATATTGGAATTTTTTTTTTTTTAGTAATCGCAGTAACAAGAACAATAAAATGGGGAAGGAAAAAAATGTCAATGAAGGCACAGGTCCACAAAAAGTAGAGCAAAAAACGGATTATCCAAAATTAAGAGAAGTATTTTGAAATCTCCCTGGAAGAGTTCAAGTCACAGGCAAGGGAAAATACAGAAGCAGGCAGGGAGTTCCAGAGTTCACCGGTATAAGTTCATGAAGGACTGAGAATGTTGGTTGACTCTTACATTCGGAGGGGGATGGACAAAATGGCGGTGAGAGAAAGTAGAAAACTTTGTGCAGCGAATGATCAGAAAGTTAATAATTACATATAGTCACAGTATTACGCGTTAACATCTGACTCGCATACAAAACAGCGTGAGTAATGATGGTCAGCAATATTAATTAGATGCTATCGCTCCACTGATCTGAAAAATAAGGAATTAATGACATGTAATCACAGGAAGTTACATTTAAAGAGCCACACGGAGCCTTGAATACAGACTAGGCAGCGTGTCCATAACTCACCAGGTACCACCACCACCACCACCACCACCACCACCAGGCAAGACAGGTGCTCGAGGCGGAAAGACTTTGACTCGTACTCGTAAACATTTCCTCGTTGTGTCCCTCACGTGTAGCAGGCTGTGGCGGGGATAATTTGTGGTTTTAGAGACTGTTTTCATGATTGTAGTCATAGTCATGATTGTAGTCAAGAATTCTAAACTGGCAATATGAAAACACCGTAAAGAACACAACTACTGATCTCTTAAGAACACAAAATAATGGAAGCAGCAGGAAGCCATCAGGCCTACACGTGGCACTCCCTGTGTCAAACGTGCCAACCTGTTTCCACCCATCATCCCCATCCATAAATTTGTCTTAATTTTTTAAAGTTTCCTAATGACTCAGCACTAACAAGCTAATTACTGCGTCTATACCATTCATCTACCACTCTGTGAGAACCAATTCAATCCTATCTCTTTTTTTAATCTAACCTTTTCAAGACTGAACCCGTTATTTCTTGTTCTATCCTCATTACTGATCCTGAGAATTTTGGCTACGTCACCCTTATTGTACCCCCTGTAAAACTTAGACTTTCATCAGATCCCTTCTTAACCTATGTCGCTGTAAAAAATGTAAATCTAAAAGCTTCTGTCTTTTTGTAAGGAATAACCCTCATCCCCTGTATCTCTTTGGTTGCTCTAGAAAAGTGTAGTAGTAGTAGTAGTAGTAGTAGTAGTAGTAGTAGTAGTAGTAGTAGTAGTAGTAGTAGTAGTAGTAGTAGTAGTAGTAACAGTACATGCTAATAGTAATAATGGGAGTACTGGTGTTTGCAGAAATAGTATTAGTAGTGGTAAAAGTAAGGGAAGGTTAAGATGAGAATGAAAGAAAACACTGTCAAGATTGATTTCTGCAGCTTTTGTAAATAATCCTGATGAGAAAACAAAGTGTCTGAGAATTCGTGGACGTAAGCTTGAGGGAACACGAGAAATGTAATAAAAATGAGAGTTCTGTCCGCCACTGTACCTTATAGGAGATGGAAATAGAAATAAATAAGTGAATATATAAACATAAATAAATAGATAGATAGATAGATAGAGAGAGAGAGAGAGAGAGAGAGAGAGAGAGAGAGAGAGAGAGAGAGAGAGAGAGGGGGAGGGGGGAGAGAAGAAGATTGAAAGTGAGAGAGATTCAGCCAACCTCTCCTTCTCCAGCGGAATTGCAGTAGGCTCTCCGAGTGTTAGGGAGAGGAGGCCTAATTGTTGCAGGTGTGGAAGGGTTTTGTCTCCTGTGTCAACCTTAGTTATCACTGCTCGCAAATTTGTATCTCAATAGTTAAGCAGGTAAGTGAAGCAAGGCGACCTGTCCCCCCATCCTCCTCCTCCTTCTCCTGTTTCTCCTCTTCCTCCTCCTCCCATCTCTGTTCTACACTTCTCTCTCTCTCTCCTACGTATTTCTTTCTTCTTCTCTTCTCTCTCTGCTTTCCTTTTCCTCCACCTTCCCTTTCCTACTTCCTCCTCCTCCTCCTCCTCCTCCTCCTCCTCCTCCTCCTCCTCCTCCTCCTTCTTTCATTTTTCTCCCCTTTTCTCCCTCTCTGCTCTCTTTCCTTCCCTCTTTCCTTCATTTCCTCCTCCTCCTCCTCCTCCCTCCTCCTCCTCCTCCTCCTCCTCCTCCTCCTCCTCCTCCTACTACTACTACTACTACTACTACTACTACTACTACTACTAGTCCAATACTTCTCTCCCCTTCCTCTCTTCTCTTTTCTTCTCTTTTCCTTCTCACTTCTTTCGTGTATTCAGAGGAGAGGTAGGTGAGGAGAAAAGAGAGGAGAGAAGAGAGGGAAAGATGGAGTGGAAAGGAAACTGGAAAGAGGAGGAAAAGTTATGGAAGAAGGAAGAGAGAGAGAGAGAAAAAAAAAAAGACATGGAGAGGGAAAGAAAGGAAACTGAAGGCTGAAGGGAGGGAGAGAGAGGGAGGAAACAGGTTAGAGGAATGGAGGAAAGTAAAGAGTCGAATTAGAAATGGAGGAGGGAGGATACGATGCAAGGAGTGTTTGTAAAGTGAGCGCTGATTGGCTGGTGCAGTACGTCCGTAGCTGCGTGATTCAGTGGTGTGTATAGCCTGCCTTGTGTTGCTTCCTGGGGGCCTGGGTCTGGTCTCGTCTTGCCTGGAGGTGGTAACACTCAGAGGGAAGACCAATCACAACTCTTTATCTTGTGTTGTTTGGTGTGGTGCTTGGCTTTTGTCACGTTTGTAATTACTCAAGGGGAAAGGTTAATTCATTACAAAGTTTATATATTTTATTGGTATGGGTATTCTTTGGTAATTCTGGATACTATTGCAAAAAAAAAAATGTTTGGGTTAATAGAGAGAGAGAAGAAAAGAAAGATAGAATTTATATATTTTACCTGTTAATCCTTTGAGTGCTAATGATGCTATGACAGTCCATTAAGTTTGCAAGGAGAGAGAGAGAGAGAGAGAGAGAGAGAGAGAGAGAGAGAGAGAGAGAGAGAGAGAGAGAGAGAGAGAGAGAGAGAGAGAGAGAGAGAGAATCACCATGACAGCAGGAAACTAATATGTGAGTCCTTTCCTGTCACCCCCTCCCTCTTTCACCATTCCTACTCCCTTCTTCCCTTCTCCTATTCCCCTTACCTTTCCTCCCTTTTCCTCCCCTTTTTCCTCCAGCTGACCCTTGTTTTTGTTTCCCATTTTTTCTTCACCTGGGTAATTTTGTCGGGGGGTTGGGGGAAACATACTGATACGATCTCTCTCTCTCTCTCTCTCTCTCTCTCTCTCTCTCTCTCTCTCTCTCTCTCTCTCTCTCTCTCTCTCTCTCTCTCTCTCTCTCGAAAATTGAAGGTGGGGAGAGCAGAGGGGAGGGAAAGGGAGGAGGAGAAAGAGGGAGGTGGTGATTTGAAGGTGATGCGACTGTGATGGCTGTGCTGTGATAATGTGCTGATGATGATGATGGTGATGGTGACGGTTCATTCAATTCTTGTTGGTTTGTCTGATGTGTGTGTGTGTGTGTGTGTGTGTGTGTGTGTGTGTGTTCGCCTTAATATTACATCTTTCCCTCACTTCTTTCCTTTCTCACTTATTTCTCGTCTGTTTTTTTTTTTTTTTATAGTTCTTCATTTTTTTCTCTTCCTCATTTCTTCTTTTATATTTTCCCTCGTACATTTGCTGTGTGTCGCTCAAATTTCCTTCACTCTTCGTCATTTCTCTTCCATATTTCCTTGACATAACCTGTCATCTCTCTCTCTCTCTCTCTCTCTCTCTCTCTCTCTCTCTCTCTCTCTCTCTCTCTCTCTCTCTCTCTCTCACTTTTTCTTATCTTTCTTTTCACAAACACCGTAATCTTTCCCTATCACCTTCCATTTACCTAAACATCACCTGACTGACATTCTCACCTTCCCCTCTTACTCTCCCCATCACCTTCTCCCTCTCCCTCTCTCTCTCTCTCTCTCTCTCTCTCTCTCTCTTAAGCATCCAGGGGCCAGATCCACGAAACGGTTGCTACTTTTAACAAACTGCGATCAGCGCCCATTATCAACCTCGGACCGCCATATGGTATCCACGAACGCATAAGAGGTTGGTGTTGCCATAGTAGCAAGGTTGTAAAGTTACAACCTCCTGAGGTGATGTAGGTTAACTCCACCTCGCCTGAAAACTCTTATATAAATATTTATGTGCACAAAATAACCTTTTTTTAATTGTTTACAAGCTTTACCAGCAAGGAAGCATGGTTTTGTGATGCATAAAGTGAAATCTTGCATGGAACACTGAAAACAAATGAAGAGGCTGATTTGTCCCACACGTGCGCACTCCCCATTCCCCCACCCACTAACAAGTGTGTACTGTGATTACGTATTGTTTTCGTCGTTTCTTGTGCATATATTGGATATTTTCTTAACATACTACCACGTTCGTGCCTTGAGGCAAGAAAGGCGCTTTCAGGATCGCCACGACCCCTTGGCATTGAGTGATAATGAGCTCATGATCAAATATCGCTTCCCGCGGCAGACCTACTAAACCTCTTGTTTGAGGAGATGCAGCCTCAGCTGGAGAGAAGGACAAGGCATAGCCAGGCATTACCAACTCACACCCAGGTTCTGCTGGCCCAGAGACTGTTTGCCAGTGGGCCCTTCCAAAACGTCATTGGAGACACTGCTGGTAAGATGATACTGGTGTTGCATGCTTCAGTGCAGGGGCTGGCTGTTGTGGAAGTTATCAGGGAGCCCTTTCCCTGACCTTATTAATGGTCTATTCTCTTACATTCTTCGCATATACCTTTAGATACACATAAAACGTAACTTTAAGGCGAGGAAGAAGTGCCCCTGCCCTTCAGGGAGTCCAAGGGATGGGCGAAGGCCCCCCAGAGATTAGGTTAGTCACCGTACACTTTTATAAGAAACATTACCTAATCCAACATAACCACAGGGGCTAGACCCACCCTTAAGGACACTACTATAAGTTAGCATAACCTGTGGAACCCCTGAAGGATGGGGGTACATATATGTTTCAGGTTTATCAAGAGGTACTGTATATGTGAAAGAATGGAAGAGGATAGACGTGTAATAAGGACAAGAGAGGACTCCAAACAATTACCACTACTTTTTGTGTAAACAAATTGCATAATATCCCATAAATAACTTTTGTAGGTGAATAAACTGATGTTCAGTGTGGTGAATAATACTTAAGTGTGGCTGACTTTCAAGGATAAAAGGCATAAAAGTCAACCTGCTGCATGCCACAGTTTATAAAGTTGTAATCCAGTGTTAGGAACATGCCAAGATTAGTTAATAGTGTCAAAATATGTGAGTGCACAATTGATAAGGAGGGATGAGGGATGATGCCAACCTTACCAAACCTGCTGTCAAGTACCCCTGGGGCTGTCCCTTCCTCACACACCACATTATTATTCATGTGTACAAATATTTCTAGACTTGTAGGTTTATTTCTGACATGTTTCTAACACTGTCTTGAGGATAACTTGATTTATTATACTGCTGGCAAAAAAAGTTGACAGATGTAATGTGTGCGTGAATACGGCTGCACTCATGGAAACAACACTGTACTACAGCTACAAGGATCACATTACATTGCTGCTGTTTTTTTTTTTTTCTCTCTCTCTCTCTCTCTTACAGCAGAAACATATATCTTATTTAAAATAAATAAATAAATAAAATGAAAACTAATGGCTTATAATCTGCTTTCAGGACCTATGCAAGCAAGTGTCAGCAGGGTCTTCAAGTGTGTGTGTGCACCGTGTTGAGTGATAAGTCAGTGCAGGAAATCAAGATGCCTCCAACACACCTTGATCAAAGGAGAACTGCACACCAGTTCTTCAGGATTAAAAATTTCCTAACGGTTATTGGGGCCATTGATGGTAAGATTAACAATAATGTATTTTATTTTAAATTTAGTGCTGTTGTTATAATCTATCACTTCATCGGTGTTTCCTTTGAGTGAAAGGTATCTCACAGCCTCAAGTTCCTGTTAAGCATTAAAAAGTTTTCATATTTTATGTATATATATATATATATATATATATATATATATATATATATATATATATATATATATATATATATATATATATATATATATATATATATATATATATATATATATATATATATATTTTTTTTTTTTTTTTTTTTTTTTTTTTTTTTTTTATGTAGGAAGGACACTGGCCAAGGGCAACAAAAATCTAATAAAAAAAAATGCCCACTGAAATGCCAGTCCCTAAAAGGGTCAAAGCAGTGGTCAAAAATTGGTGGACAAGTGTCTCGAAACCTCCCTCTTGAAGGAATTCAAGTCATAGGAAGGTGGAAATACAGAAGCAGGCAAGGAGTTCCAGAGTTTACCAGAGAAAGGGATGAATGATTGAGAATACTGGTTAACTCTTGCGTTAGAGAGGTGGACAGAATAGGAGTGAGAGAAAGAAGAAAGTCTTGTGCAGCGAGGCCGCGGAAGGAGGGGAGGCATGCAGTTAGCAAGATCAGAAGAGCAGTTAGCATGAAAATAGCGGTAGAAGACAGCTAGAGATGCAACATTGCGGCGGTGAGAGAGAGGCTGAAGACAGTCAGTTAGAGGAGAGGAGTTGATGAGACGAAAAGCTTTTGATTCCACCCTGTCTAGAACAGCAGTATGAGTGGAACCCCCCCAGACATGTGAAGCATACTCCATACATGGACGGATAAGGCCCTTGTACAGAGTTAGCAGCTGGGGGGTGAGAAAAACTGGCGGAGACGTCTCAGAACACCTAACTTCATAGAAGCTGTTTTAGCTAGAGATGAGATGTGAAGTTTCCAGTTCAGATTATAAGTAAAGGACAGACCGAGGATGTTCAGTGTAGAAGAGGGGGACAGTTGAGTGTCATTGAAGAAGAGGGGATAGTTGTCTGGAAGATTGTGTCGAGTTGATAGATGGAGGAATTGAGTTTTTGAGGCATTGAACAATACCAAGTTTGCTCTGCCCCAATCAGAAATTTTAGAAAGATCAGAAGTCAGGCGTTCTGTGGCTTCCCTGCGTGATATGTTTACCTCCTGAAGGGTTGGACGTCTATGAAAAGACGTGGAAAAGTGCAGGGTGGTATCATCAGCATAGGAGTGGATAGGACAAGAAGTTTGGTTTAGAAGATCATTAATGAATAATAAGAAGAGAGTGGGTGACAGGACAGAACCCTGAGGAACACCACTGTTAATAGATTTAGGAGAAGACCAGTGACCGTCTACCACAGCAGCAATAGAACGGTCAGAAAGGAAACTTGAGATGAAGTTACAGAGAGAAGGATAGAAACCGTAGGAGGGTAGTTTGGAAATCAAAGCTTTGTGCCAGACTCTATCAAAGGCTTTTGATATGTCCAAGGCAACAGCAAAAGTTTCACCAAAGTCTCTAAAAGAGGATGACCAAGACTCAGTAAGGAAAGCCAGAAGATCACCAGTAGAGCGGCCTTGACGGAACCCATACTGGCGATCAGATAGAAGGTTGTGAAGTGATAGATGTTTAAGAATCTTCCTGTTGAGGATAGATTCAAAAACTTTAGATAAGCAGGAAATTAAAGCAATAGGACGGTAGTTTGAGGGATTAGAGCGGTCACCCTTTTTAGGAACAGGTTGAATGTAGGCAAACTTCCAGCAAGAAGGAAAGGTAGATGTTGACAGACAGAGCTGAAAGAGTTTGACTAGGCAAGGTGCAAGCACGGAGGCACAGTTTCGGAGAACAATAGGAGGGACCCCATCAGGTCCATAAGCCTTCTGAGGGTTTTGGCCAGCGAGGGCATGGAAAACATCATTACGAAGAATTTTAATACGAGGCATGAAGTAGTCAGAGGGTGGAGGAGAGGGAGGAACAAGCCCAGAATCGTCCAAGGTAGAGTTTTTAGCAAAGGTTTGAGCAAAGAGTTCAGCTTTAGAAATAGATGTGATAGCAGTGGTGCCATCTGGTTGAAGTAGAGGAGGGAAAGAAGAAGAAGCAAAGTTATTGGAGATATTTTTGGCTAGATGCCAGAAATCACGAGGGGAGTTAGATCTTGAAAGGTTTTGACATTTTCTGTTAATGAAGGAGTTTTTGGCTAGTTGGAGAACAGACTTGGCATGGTTCCGGGCAGAAATATAAAGTGCATGAGATTCTGGTGAAGGAAGGCTTAAGTACCTTTTGTGGGCCACTTCTCTATCATGTATTGCACGAGAACAAGCTGTGTTAAACCAAGGTTTAGAAGGTTTAGGACGAGAAAAAGAGTGAGGAATGTACGCCTCCATGCCAGACACTATCACCTCTGTTATGCGCTCAGCACACAAAGACGGGTCTCTGACACGGAAGCAGTAGTCATTCCAAGGAAAATCAGCAAAATACCGCCTCAGGTCCCCCCAACTAGCAGAGGCAAAACGCCAGAGGCACCTTCGCTTAGGGGGATCCTGAGGAGGGATTGGAGTGATAGGACAAAATAAAGATATGAGATTGTGATCGGAGGAGCCCAACGGAGAAGAAAGGGTGACAGCATAAGCAGAAGGATTAGAGGTCAGGAAAAGGTCAAGAATGTTGGGCGTATCTCCAAGACGGTCAGGAATACGAGTAGGGTGTTGCACCAATTGCTCTAGGTCATGGAGGATAGCAAAGTTGTAGGCTAGTTCACCAGGATGGTCAGTGAAGGGAGAGGAAAGCCAAAGCTGGTGGTGAACATTGAAGTCTCCAAGAATGGAGATCTCTGCAAAAGGGAAGAGGGTCAGAATGTGCTCCACTTTGGAAGTTAAGTAGTCAAAGAATTTCTTATAGTCAGAGGAGTTAGGAGAGAGGTATACAGCACAGATAAATTTAGTATGAGAATGACTCTGTAGTCGTAGCCAGATGGTGGAAAACTCGGAAGATTCAAGAGCGTGGGCACGAGAGCAGGTTAAGTCATTGCGCACATAAACGCAGCATCCAGCTTTGGATCGAAAATGAGGATAGAGAAAGTAGGAGGGAACAGAAAAGGGGCTACTGTCAGTTGCCTCAGACACCTGAGTTTCAGTGAGGAAAAGAAGATGAGGTTTAGAGGAGGAGAGGTGGTGTTCTACAGATTGAAAATTAGATCTTAGACCGCGAATGTTGCAGAAGTTAATGAAGAAAAAGTTGAGGGGGGTGTCAAGACACTTAGGGTCGTCGACGGAAAGGCAGTCCGACCTGGGGACATTTATGGTCCCCTCCCCAGATGGGGACTCCGAGGCTGGTGTAGGAGTCGCCATGATTTAAAAATTTTTTGAGTGAAGGGTGTGTGTGTTATTAGGTGCTTGTAGTTTTGTGTGGAGGAAGAGAGTTGTCTTTAGAGGGCAGGCTGTGACTACCCCCTTGTGTTGTGAGACACAAAGGGAAACGTTCAGTGAGGTCACAGCTGGGTTTAATGATAAGTTCACAGCACCCCCTGAACAGTGCTTTAGACCTCACTGGGAGTAATTATCGTTTCGGCAGGTGTCTACTGCCTCCTCCTATATATGTAGCTACTGTGTAACATGATCATGTAATAGTTTCTTTTGTGTGCACAAGCAGCCACATTACCATGAAGGAGCAAAGTGTGGATGAGGCCCTCTACTTGAACTGGAAAAGGTATCACTCCCTCTGAACATCCAACTTGTTTGTGATGCAAGTGAAGTGATCCTCAGCTACTGCTCCAGATTGCCAGGTATATAGCATTATTGCATCACATGTTTACCCAACCATGTATTTTATTGATTTTCATGTGACTGCACATGGTTACTGGTATTGCATAAGAAAACATAGTGTGATAAGCCTTGACATTAGTTATAAATGAACACTTGATATACTCTTTTATAAGTAATGAATCCTCTTGTAGTATGAAATCTCACTTTTCACAGGTGCCTGCACTCTTGTGGAGGTGGCTTGCAGTACAGACCCATCAAGTGTGTCAAAATAATTAATACTTGCCTGCTCCTACACAACTGCTGCATCAAGTTCCTGATGACATATGTACTTGTCACTATTTTTCTGGTAGTTGACAGGATATATCTGTATCATGGACATTAGATTTAACCGAGTACAGTCATGAATGTTCTTACACTTGTTGGGGTAATGAAATTTGTCAGAAGTGTACCATCATTTAACAAAAATAAACATTCTTTTTTTTTTTTTTTCCTACAAAGATGTCTGAAAGTCATTATGGTTTGGGCTAGTTTTAGATCATCAGAATGCTAAATGTCAAACTACATGACTGTTCCTCTACAATATAACTTTAAACAAATGGAACAGTTAGGTTCCAGTCCCTAGACCTCTCAGACCCTCACAAAAGTCTGCTTACAGCTACCACCTCTTGAGGATGAAACAGTGCCCCATGCTGATACCAACCCTGCTGTGCTGTCGAGGGATCAGTGTGCTTCAGGCAGAATTGTGTAGCAAGAAATCATACAAAACTTCTTCCAGCACTGAAGTAAGGAAGTGAGGTCAGTAATCATGTAATGAGTGAAATAATGGTTTTCCATGTATCACTGCATACTAAATGAAAGAGATCAGTGCAACATTTAAATTCATCAAATACTTAAGTGGCTTGCTAGTATTAGGTATGAATAACACAAATAGATTAAAAAAGTGCTGTAGATTTATTTAAAAATAAAATAAAATTACCAATTACCAAAGTCTTTGCAAGAAAAAGAAAAATATAACATATATGAGTATAGTTCACATCCTGAAAAAAAAAAAAAAGTAAATAAACTTATTTACAGAAATGTCCACCAGCAGGTCACCACAAAACACTAATCTTACTTTTGTATTTTAAGTAACACAGAAGCATTGTAGGTATCACAGTGAAGTTTGGTATTATATTGCACTAACATTAACATGCTGCTCGAGGTTAATGATAGAATTGCTACAACTTAATTCTACAGAAAAGAAATATTGCTTAATATAACTTAATTTGATAACTTAGTCTTATAACTTAACTTAATAAAGATAAACTTATGAAAGGTAAACATTAAAATGCTATAAATTATTGGTGGGTGGTGTTGGCATTAATGAAGTGCTCAGTAAGTGTTACCAGCTGCTGCAATGAATGCACAATGTTCCTCTGCACTTCAACAGATTGTCAAAGTGCCTGGGACATGTTTTGTACAGCCAGCTGCACCATCACCAGCTCGTCCATACTCCGACTAATCTGCTGTTGGGTTTCCTGTGCTTGAGAGAGAACTTCCAAGTCAGAGTGGCCATCTGAAATACAGTTTAGAAGCAAACATGACTACACCTCAAGTTACAAAGTAAGTGGTATTTCAAGTTACATGTCACGCTATCTTGCTGTGTCCTTTTACCTCATTTGCTCCTTGGACCTTTCTGCTATACTGTACCCAGGCTGGTGGTGTGATGCACTTATGGAATCAACACTATATGCCTCAGAGATGTATTCCTCAAAAAAAAAAAAAATAAATATAATAAAAAAATAAAATAAAAAATTAGGTCAGAGTAGCAAGAACAACAGACTTAGTGGCAGGAGTTGTATAATCAGTGTTCATTGTACTGGAGGACACAACTGAATACATGTTAACATGTTATTCACCATTGCATGTAGTCATCTATAATGAGCATAATTTGAACAAAGATCTTCTCATCCAGTGCAGATGATACACCATTGTCAAATCCAGAGGCCGCTGTGGACCCAGCGACACCAGCAGAAGAGGGTTGGATGGCTCCAACACCACTGCTGGTGGAAGGCTGTGGTCCTAGAGGCCCTGACACTTCTGGAGAAAAAAAAAAAAAAAAAAAGCTGTCATTACTGCAGGTAGAGAATAAGCTGGTATTCTTTGAGTGATGTTTTTATTGACAAATTTTTCTTTTAATTAGCAGTCAACCTAGTCATGTCTGTGTTTATCACATGGTTTTGCTGAGTTGATGAGCAAATGTGCAGATGAACATTCATGAAGATGAGTGTTGGACATGATGCTGCCAGCCCCATGGAAGATGATGCTGTAGCACAATTATTGTTACATTACAGTACTGCACTTAAAAACAGCATTAATTTACAAAATGTAATTTGACCTTTGTTAGTTTACTTATGCAGTGTGGTGCCATCACTTTCAGGGTATGGCAGTCCTGCAAATGTTGTGTGAGACAACATCCACAGCATGACCAACTCCACAGCAGTGTGTGTTGTCTCATCTGGAGGCCCCCACCTGCATGGATATGAATGTTGCAATTATCACCCACTTAGAAGTTCACATGTAAAGCCAAATCAACTTGGTGTAAATCATGAATGCATTAGAGCACAATAATGTTATCTAGCACTGCAGTGGTCATTGTCTCAGACCTGACTGCCAGAGGTACTGTACATACTCCTATTTATAATCCATTGCTTAGTTGGTTCTTGGTTATGTTTATTGACTATATGGGTAAATTTTGTAACAGCACCAATAATTAAATACATGTACACAAGAGCAAACTTCTTTTTATACAACTGCAGGGGTTTTAAGCACTGCTAACAATCACCTAACCTAACTAACCTAACCTAACCTAACCCTCCTTCCTCAACAGAGTAAAACCAATGTTCAAGAAATAAAATTTATTACAGCAGTTTGTGTCCCAAAGGCTGACCAGAAAGAAACTTTTTTTTTTTCTCCCAATATGTAACTGAAAGTCATACAGAGGAATTTGTTCATATTACTCAAAACAATGTTCAGCAATTCCCAAAACATTAGTTAATTAAATTCCATGAGCAATTAGGTCAAGACAAAATATGAATCAAATATGGTAGTGTGGGTAAATTTTTACTCTTTCATCTGTTTATCTTTCTCTCTCTCTCATGCTTCCCTTCGCACGTAATTCGCAATATTTCTTTCTTTTATTCGCCTTGTCCTCTTTATTGTCCTCTATCCTCTTTTAAGTATTATTCCACGTCTATTTTCTCCTTTTTTCCTCCTCCCCATGTTACCTTTAAGCGGTGCGGTGTGTGCACACACGGGGTGTGGTGTGTGCAGGGATTTCACTGTAATGCTGAAACATTTCTCCATCTTTCTTCACAGATTTCAGTTTCGTGGCTTTACATAGTAGCGTCATAATTAAGCTCTTTTTCTGGGAGTGATGAGCAACTCTGAGAAACACGGCGAGGGAACAGCTGGTGTGGTGATCCTGGGGAGACTGAAGGGAAGGGGAGGCTTGAGGGGAGTTACAAAACAAGATTTGATGGAGCTGACACCGGGACGGCTTTCAGACAGGCGTGTGGAGGTGGGGGAGGGACATTCTGAAGGCGTGTGATGGGCTGGCTGTGTGTGGTGCCGGGAGCTTTGGCACATATGTCATTCATTGCTGGCAGTTATTGGTACAAGCACGGTCACAAGGCGAGGGACGGGCCACGCTTGTCTCCAGTGTCTGCCATTTGCACTCCGTCGCAATTCCTGTGTCCTGCTGATCGTCTCCTCATAACAGTGGCAAGGGACAGTGTTATCAAACCAAAGTGATGACGGCTGAGGGAACATGAGACACATACGAGTAACATGCCACACAGTAACGGGGTGCTTGTGAGTCTACTTGGGTCATGAGCTACTAGGGCTGTAGGGGGTGACTTATTACTGGTACTCCTGTAGAATATTTGGCACAAGGATCACTGGTACTGAATGGTCATCTGGTACCGGAGTCACTGGTAAATTTACAGGGGTCATCTGGCCAAGATGTGTCACCCTTAGTCACTAGGGACGCGGGATCAAGTGGGCGCCGCGTCAGTTGTGCCTTGAGATGAATGCCAGTCACACCTTGTTTCATTCGCTTCATTAATACTGGATGGAGGAACTACACGTGTCAGCAGAATACGATGCAAACTACACTTCAGATTTACAGATTTAATCAGATATTTTCTTGACGCGGCATGTGAGTGAAGCCTGGACAGAATAAAAGGGATGAAAGGCTCTTGATGTGAAGGGAACGAAGAGAAGGGAAGGCTGTATGGAGGAGGGAAAGGAAGGAATGAAGAAAAGAAGCTTCGAGAGGGGAATAAATTTGCTTGAAGGGAATAGAAAGGGAAGTGAAGGGATGGGAGGGGAATATAGGAAGGAGGGGTGTTATATAATGTATGAAGGAAGGAAGGAAGGAAGGAAGGGGAATAAGAGAACGGGAGGGAAAGGGATGGATAGACGAGAGCTGCTGGAAGGGGATAGAAATATATTATGTATGAGGAAAGAGAAAGGGAGGGAGGAAGGAAAGAGATTGTGTAGACACAAAGAAAAATATCATCTGCTTGCCGTGGAAAAACCCACCAATTGAGGAACCTTTGCCAGAGAGAGCAGTGACATGAACACACACACACACACACACACACACACACACACACACACACACACACACACACACACACACAACAGACTGGTGGTGAGAGGCCCTTGAGATGAGGTCAGCTGGTCTGGGAAGGGTCATAACAGCTGGATGCGTTAGTGAGCCGTCGCCTTCTTGATTAACCTGTTGAGGGAGGAGGAGGAGGAGGAGGAAACTGATAGACCGTAGGGAACATTTGTGTGTGTGTGTGTGTGTGTGTGTGTGTGTGTGTGTGTGTGTGTGTTAAGGTAAATACATGACCTGACTAACACACACACACACACACACACACACACACACACACACAACGAATGCATCGAACATAATAAACTCAATCTAGAAAACTTACAATACAAAATATGAATTTACTTTTAACCAACCGGAGAAAGTCAACGTGTCTCAGGAAGAGGAAGAGGGGGAGAGGGAGAGGCGCCCCCTTGAATTCCCCATTTATTCTGATGGGGACAGGTGCCATTACTCTGACCCCCTGTCTACCTGTGTCAACAATACTGGCTTACCTGGCGAGCTCGATAAATTTCCATATACCTGAGAGGCCAGCCGCGGGCACCAGAGAGAGAGAGAGAGAGAGAGAGAGAGAGAGAGGGAGGGAATTTGAAAGGTTCGTAATTTTGTTTGTTGATTTTATGATTGATTGGTGTTTGTTTGTTTTTGTTTGCCCTTCGTTTGTGTTTGTTTGTGTTTAAAGAAGCTGGATTTATTTTTTTACTTCGTATTAATAAATTTGTTAACATTTTTTTTTTACCATTAAGAACTACGATTCAACTTCTAGAATTATAACTTTTTCACAAATTACCTGTCATTACTAACGTCATCTCCTTATTGAGTAATTTCCCCTTATTGATAACCTCCTAATGAACAACTTGATATTTTTCCCCTATCAATAACAAACTTTATTTTCTTAGCGTTTAAAGCATATTTCTCTATTAAGAATTGTGTTTTCCTTTTTTTTTTCTTTTTATAATTTTTCCTTGTGTATTTTCTCTAATTAACGACTTGATATTTTTCCCTATCAATAACAAACTTTATTTCCTTAGCGATTAAAGCATATTTCCCCATTAAGAACAGTCTTTTCGTTCTTTTTCTTCTCATTTTCCTTGTCTTTTCTCTAATTAAAAACTTGATATTTTTCCCTATCAATAACAAACTTTATTTCCTTAGCGATTAAAACATGTTTCCCCATTAAGAACAGTCTTTTTTTTTCCTTTTTTTTCTCATTTTTCCTTGTGTCTTTTCCCTTCATTTCTCACCCCTAATTTTCTCTCGCTCACAAGCAATCCCCAACCCTTTGCCCTGGTTACTCATTACTCCTGTGTCTTCCTTTGTGTTCCTTTATATATCCTACTTGGTGATAGCCTTAGATTTATTACGTCAACGCCAAAATACCAATCAGGGAACCAGTCTGTCATTCAGCCAGTCAGTCAGTCAGCCAGTCAGTCAGTCAGTCAGTCAGTCAGTCAGTTAAGCAATCAGTGCATCAGTTTATCAGTTGGTCAATTCAATAATCAGTCAGTCAGTCAGTCAGTCAGTCAGTTTGTCACCTCCAGAACTAGACTCTTATATATTCTAGGCGATTTTTTTCTGCTTATTAATGTATGAATTGATTTGTTTGCTTGCTTGCTTGATTGCCTGATTGATTGATAGTTTACTTGGTTGCCTCCTTGTTTGATGTTTATGCAGCAACAAAATAGAGAACTTCTTTTTTTTACTGTACACCTTCGCACGTAAAAAAAAAAAAAAATAAAATAAAAATAAAAAAAGCCAGTCATTCAATTAAGGAGTCAGTCAAACAAAACGTCACCTAAACCTTTTTTCTTTTCTTTTCTTCTTCCTTTTTCCCTTTTTTCCATGATCCTTTCTGCCCTTTCTTTATGGACTGGCACTTTTAACAGGCCTTTTCTTTCACCAGTCTTTTGTTACCTTTGACCAGTGCCCCTCTTACACACAAAAGGAAAAAAAAAAAAAAACAAGACAATCAATTATAACATTAGGCGTCCAGCAAGGCGGTATTCTGTCCTCTGTAAAGGCAAGATCTACCCACACACCAGTCCATTCATAAATTCCTTGCTTCTTTCCCTTCCCTTGCCTCCCACAATACCCGCGCCCGTGATGCCAATGTCTGGGCGTCTACTGCAAGTGTTCCCTGTTCTTTACCTTCTCCGCGGCGCCGCTACGGTTATTCGCTCGTAAACTTTATAGACTGTGAATATTCGTTTTAAATGTGCAGTACTTCCAAAGCCAGAGGAGTCGTCCCGGGCATAACAGGCGCATATGTTACGGACAACGCGCGTGTTTGCCGAGCTGGACAAAACATTATTTAGTGGCGTGGGTTGTTTGTTTGTTCCACCCATGAAGTCTCCACCCAAAGCTTCTCTCCTTTCTTTCTTCTTCTCCTTCATTATGCTGCTATCTTCCTTCATTATCAAACACGCATCACCATTAATGTAACACACACACACACACACACACACATCCTCGTGATCATTTTGTTGATTTGCTTTGGTTAATGTGCCTAAATGTTGGTAATAACACTCCTACCTTTACCCCGCGCTTCCATTAATGAGCTTTGAAGACACAGGTGGGAATTGTGTCACCTGTGGACCTCTTTATTTATTTGTTAGGTTTGTTTATTTTGTCGTGTGTTTGTAACGTGTGATTCTTTTTCTCTTTCTCGTTTTCTTCCTTCTTCTCCAGTTGTTCATTCTTTTCTTCTCTTTCTTTATTTCTTCTTCTTCTTCTTCTTCTTCTATGATGTCATCGCCCTCTTGTTCTTGTTCTTGTTCTTTTTTGTTATTTTCTTGTTATATTCTTGTTCTTTTCGTGGTCTGTTTTTGTTCTTGTTCTTGTTTTTTTTTTTTTTTTTTTTTTTTTTTTTTTTTTTTGTACTTGTTCACACCGTGCATCAACACAAGTCTTCCTCTTCTTACAGGTATGTTGGTGATTCTCCGTTCATCCTCCTCTTCCAGCTAGATGTGGGCGGCAGGCGAGACGTGACCACCTGTACAATATACCTGGGATCATTATTATTATTATTATTATTATTATTATTATTATTATTATTATTATTGCGACTTCATGTGTGTTCTCTTCTAAGCATTCACGTAAACACACACACACACACACACACACACACACACACGGAAACAAAACTGGGACTCGTAAGAAATTTTACACTGAAGGAAGGGAAAAAAAATTTAGTTGAATATATTTTTTTTTCTTTTTTTTTTACCCTGAAGTGTTTCCTGCAGAATTTATAAGCCTAATTTAGATTTTATTGGATGTCGTTAGCCCCATCGGACGAGTGTGTGTGTGTGTGTGTGTGTGTGTGTGTGTGTGTGTGTGTGTGTGTGTGTGTGTGTGTGTGTGTGTGTGTGTGGAGCGTTTAAATACAGGGTGGGGCAAATCAAATGCCCGAGTTTTGATAGGCTATTATGAAAAGTAAAACAATAATTACAGAATAATTTGTTGTTTTATTCAAATCAGTATACAATGCCGTTTGTGTGATCACTTTTTGAAGATGGCATCAGGAAGATGGTGGCCTTCTGTAGCGATGCATTGTTGAAGGCGATGTCTGAAGTTTTCAGCTGCTCTTCGGCACAACTCAAGGGGTATTACAGCGATTTCCTCCCGAATTCGCATCTTCAATTCTTCCAAATTGTGTGGCCGACCTGTGAACACTTTCTCCTTGAGATATCCCCACAGGAAAAGTCCCAAATGCTCAAATCAGGTGAGCGTGGGGGCCACTCGACATCACCCCTTCGAGAGACTGGGCGTGCCGGGAACATCTGTCGCAATTTGACCATTGCAACTTGAGCAGTGTGGGCTGTTGCTCCATCTTGTTGGAACCAGATGTCTCACAGTTTTGTTTCCTCACTTAATTCTTCCAATTTCGGTTCAAAAAAGTCTTCCAACATCGCAAGATAACGTTGAGAGTTGACAGTGACAGATCTTCCATCTTCTTCAAAGAAATAAGGTCCAATTACCCCAAATTTGGAAACTGCACACCAAACAGTAACTTTAGGGGAATGGAGCGGTCTCTGGTGAAGTTCTCTTGGGTTGTTTTCAGCCCAATAACGACAATTTTGTTTATTCACGCTTCCAGAAAGGTGGAAGTGGGCCTCGTCACTGCTGAAAAAAGTTGACGGTTCAGGGATACGGTTCAACATTTCCTGGCAGCAATTCCTGCGATTTTCAAAGTCAGTAGGCTTCAATTCTTGAACAATCATTATTTTGTATGGATGGAACGATAAATCGTAACACAATATCCGCCTTAAAGATCGGTTAGACATGGCCAATGCAAGTGAATGCTTCCGGGCAGAGCGTCTTGGTGATTGTTCGACAGCTGCTTTAACTAAGGCCACATTTTCCGGTGTTCTTACCGTTTTTGGTCTTCCACTACCCCTAGGTCTTCTTGTGGAACCATTATCTTCCAGTGCTTCAATCCAACGCCTGATTGCCTTGCCATCAGGGATGGGACCATGACGTGGAATGTTGAAGTGCAGGCGGAAGGCACGCTGGGTGGCGATGACAGAACGGCCATTTTAGAAATACGTGCGCTCTGCAAAGCCACGATGTTCACCCGACCAAGGCATGGCTGATACTGAAAACGGCGGGGTTTGGCGGTCACAACGAGACCACACACATCTTCCCATCACCACCACAGCTGTTGCACGCGCCTTTCAAAACTCGGGCACTTGATTTGCCCCACCCAGTACAAGAAACTTTATACATTAGTCAGAATGTTCTGGTATTTACGATTTTTAATTAATGCAAAATACGATATCATCCTATCTCCTCCTCCTCCTCCTCCTCCTCCTCCTCTGTTTCATGGTAATTAGCATCCTGCAGGTTCACATTTTTGGTGCATGATAGACAGCGACCAGCATCAATGGAGTCAGGAGAGATTTGTTACGTGTTTATTAATGGTGATGCTTAAAAGTCACGTCAGGAGGGGAAGATATGAAAACCGGGGATAATATTTTAACCAGGGTTCCCAAGTCGTCTGTTTTGATACCTCTTAATTTCCTCCTGGGGACAAAACGAGGAGAGGGTGGGGAGATGGGGAGATAGGTAGGTGGATAGATGGTTGGGGAATGGGGGTTTGGGGGGGCAGATGGGGAAATGGGTAGATAATTAAGAGGAATAGTGAGTTTGGAGATGGGCAGATGTGCAGGTAGGTAAGGGGAAGGGGTGAAGGTTGTGTAGGGAGGAATGGGGGAGATGGAGAGATGGGTAGGTGTCTGTGCATAGTTGAGGAGTAATGAGGAATTGGGAAGGGGAGAAAGGAAATGATGGGGAGATTGTAATGAGAATGGGAGGATGTTTTTGGAGATGGGAAGGTGGTGGAGGAAGCGAGGGGCGAGGAGGGTGGGGAGATGGATAACGGGAATGCGGAGATGAGAGGGAATAATTTTTGGAGATGGGAATGAACGGGGGAGTGTGCTGTTCCCCTCTTCTCTCCCCTCCTTTCCCCTCCCCCCTCACCTCCGAGCTGAAAAGGTTACATTTCCCTTCTTCTTCTTCTGCGGCAGTTCCAATGTTCATACGAGGTCGCTGTTCCTCTCTAGTCTTCTCCACAAGGCTCTGTCCCCAACCTCCTCTCCACTCAGCTCTCTCCCTCAGGTCCTCTCCAATGCGATCCTTCCACCTTTTGGTCTGTCACGTCGTCTTCTGCCTTCTACCTCTGTATCCAACATCCTTCAGCCAACATGCCCTTATATAAGGGCATGTTGGCCCTTATATAAGGGCTCTCTCTCTCTCTCTCTCTCTCTCTCTCTCTCTCTCTCTCTCTCTCTCTCTCTCTCTCTCTCTCTCTCTCTCTCTCTCTCTCTCTCTCTCTCTCCTAATATGTTCGTATTTATGTAATTTATATAGACAATACTACATAAATTATTATTATTATTATTATTATTATTATTATTATTATTATTATTATTAATAAATTGTTTTCATTTGTTTTTTATTTGTATTTTATGGTGGAGGACTCGGTGATAATTTGTCGAGGAGTTTTTGTGATGTATGAGTAATTTTGAGATGTGTTTATTGTTTTGTGCTTGTGGGTATATGATATTGTTCACACTATGTCATTGCTGTACAATTTACTTCTCATGATTGGTTATATTTTTTTTTTGTAATTATGAATGATGTGGTACTGAGTGAAATTAGATATATACTTCATCCAACTCTCTGTAATTTGACAATAAATCAATAAATCAATCCATCAATCAATCTCTCTCTCTCTCTCTCTCTCTCTCTCTCTCTCTCTCTCTCTCTCTCTCTCTCTCTCTCTCTCTCTCTCTCTCTCTCCTATGTGGATGCTGGAAGAATTTTTTTTTTTTTTTCGGTGGGGGGATCTTGGGATTTTTTTCCTGCGGAGAGAGAGAGAGAGAGAGAGAGAGAGAGAGAGAGAGAGAGAGAGAGAGAGAGAGAGATTCATAATTGTGTAATATTAGTAATTAAAACATCAACAACAATAATAATGATAATAATAATAGTAATAATGATAACAGTATTAATAATAATAATAATAATAATAATGATAATAGATTTAACATAAGATAAGAATGAATTAGGTCGCAAATAAAGTGATGGGTGAATAGAATAAAGTGTGTATTGATGTTGTTAGTGCCGCGTCAAGTGGGAGCTGTGAAAGAAGACTTGACAAATTTCTGGATGGGGATGACAGGTGGAAAGAGGTAGGCATGTTTGACACAGGGAGTGCCACGTGTAGGCCTGATGGCTTCTTGCAGCTTCTCTGACTTTGTGATTTTCTTATGTTCTGTAATAACTTTGTGAGTGGTGAGTCATTAGAGAACACTGAAAGAAGGTTGTGAAGGAGATGACAGGTGGAAACAGCCATGCATGTTTAACGAGTGTACAGGGACTGCCACGTACAGGACCAACCCTTGTGTTCTTATTGCAGAGTGAATGAGAGCCACACAGGAGCCACACCCCACGCGCCACGCCGCGCACCGCAAGGCACGCCAGATGAGAGACCTTAATGAGTGACAGGTGAGGTGCTGCCTGTGTGCCAGTGAGGGCTTGCTGGCGTGCTGAAATCCTCTCCCTTGACATTTTTATATTATGAATTTGAATCTTTGAAGCACAGTTGGCACGTTGGAGTTAGCTGGTGGCGGGAAGGGGGCAGCCAAACTTACAAAGGAGGGAAGTGAATCAGGTGAGGATGTTACCATTCAGGTGTTCTTGTTATGTGTTATTGTCTTCAAAGTTAATTGCTGAACTACTTTACCGGAAATGATGCTGTAATTCAACGATAAATCATTTACGTCTTTTTTCTTTCATTCTTATATATATATATATATATATATATATATATATATATATATATATATATATATATATATATATATATATATATATATATATATATATATATATATATATGTGTGTGTGTGTGTGTGTGTGTGTGTGTGTGTGTGTGTGTGTGTGTGTGTGTGTGTGTGTGTGTGTGTGTGTGTGCGTGCGTGTGCGTGTGTGTGTGTGTGCGTGTATGTGTATGTGTATGTGTGTGTGTGTGTGTGTGTGTGTGTGTGTGTGTGTGTGTGTGTGTGTGTGTGTGTGTGTGTGTGTGTCCATCCGTCCCTCCGTCTGTTTGTATGTCTTTTTATCTGTCTGTGTGTCTACCTGTCTGGTAAAGGAGGGGCAGCGAAAGAAATAACGGACTCTGGTACACACACACACACACACACACACACACCACTTACAAGGCTTCGGGTCTCGTGTAGGTCATTAGTTCATCACGACCTATGTATGCCACATCTTGACCCTAGCTCGCTGCCTCCTGAGCCGCTACGCTGGTTGTCGGGGTGTAGTGTATCTCAGCTTTATAATGATCAGTGTTGTGGAACGCTTTACTGAAGTGATAAGACTATTAACAATGAGATGGTTTGTCACGTAGTAAGAAGAGAACACCAGGAACCGATTAGAAGAGCCTGCAGGAAACAAATTGAGGGAATAAAATCGGAGGGAAGACAGAGAGTGAGACAGAGGGACGGAATTGTGACAGAGATGCAAATTATGGGAATTACAGAGGAAGATGCAAGGCAGAAACACCTGCAGGAGACTCGTACATGGCGCCAACCCCTCACTCACTCTGGAGAAACGCCCACAAAGGAAGAAGTGCTGAGGCAAAAAGCACAAGTAAAGCGAAACAATAGTGGCTATATGTAGCTGTGTGTGTGTGTGTGTGTGTGTGTGTGTGTGTGTGTGTGTGTGTGTGTGTGTGTGTGTCACTACAATGAAACGATAATATTGGACTTCCTTAATTGTGTGTGTGTGTGTGTGTGTGTGTGTGTCACTACAATGAAACGAGAGTATTAGGGTTCCTTAATTGTGTGTGTGTGTGTGTGTGTGTGTGTGTGTGTGTGTGTGTGTGTGTGTGTGTATGTATGTGTGTTGCAAGAATGAGTCATTGTGTTAGAACTCTCTCTCTCTCTCTCTCTCTCTCTCTCTCTCTCTCTCTCTCTCTCTCTCTCTCTCTCTCTCTCTCTCTCTCTCTCTCTCTCTCTCTCTGACTTGAGGGTAGAGTAGGAGGTGGGGGAGAAGCCGTTGCCTGTACTGTCTCACGTTTCTTACTTTAGATGAGGCATTGTAGCTCACCACACACTACAGGCTGGCAGGTGTTCATTTTTTTTTTTGTGTTCCTCAAGAGGAAAGACCCACACAAGTCAAACAGTCAATTCCTTGTTGGTGGCTGACTTGCAAGTGTGTGTGGCGTATTCAGAAATGCTTAGCTCTCTCCATCACCACGACTATTTTCAGAGGCTACAGAGATGATTAGCCAGGTTCTCAAAAATGTTTTTCCTATTAGTAATGTAGAGATAATATTTATCCATCACTAGAACCGTAAAAACATCCTTAACAACCAGCCTAACTTCAATTAGAGCATTTTGAAAGTAGTGGAAGTTTGGTGTACAGGTGTTTCAGAGTATGGTTCTGTGTCCCATCCCCCGCCCAGCCGTGTGGGGTACTCCATTATATATATATATATATATATATATATATATATATATATATATATATATATATATATATATATATATATATATATATATATATATATATATATTAAGATAAGGGAATTTCATGACGCTATCAGGCCTACACATGGCAGTCCTTGCATTAAACAGACCTACTTATTTCCACTACCATCCCCATCCATAAATTTGTGTAATATTGTGTTAAAGGCTCCCTGATGACTTAGCACTAACCAATTCCTTCTTATATATATTCTTTAATCTGAATTTATCAAGAAACCCATTATTTCTTGTCCTATCCTGATTACTGTCCTCGAATTGCTTATGTCACCTGTATTGTGTTTCCGATACCACTTGAAGACCTGTGTGACAGATCCTCTCTTAATTTACTTGTCCAATACTGATTACTGACTCTTAAGATTTCGCTAGTATTACCCTTGTTGTATCTCCTGTACCTGACTAAATTATTTATGTAGTCCTTTGACGATAAAGCTTATGGAAGAATGAAGGGTTTCATGATATGGAGGCAGAACATTCCAGAGACGCTGACCTATACCTGTGTTCGGATAGAGCGCTCAGACACACCTACTTTTTGTAATATCATACCTTACTGCACCTTGTTTCACTGATGTATTTAGTAAGAACGCCGTAATAAATGTTTTATTGATCCCTAATACATAAAGTATTTAATTAAAGTACGTTAAGAATCAGGGAAGTGTGTAGGTGTGGAGGCGAAGTCAGTGTTGGAAGCTGGATATACGCACGTATACTAGCATTAACAAAGTTGGTGTTTGATGAGCGTAATACAAATCTAAATCCATAAATGACTCATGAAGAGTTAATAATGATAACTAATCCTGCTTGACAGAGTCTCCCATAACTATCTAGAACTTTCTGGAAAAAAAAATATTAAATTAGTCTCATAAACAGTTATGTACCTTAGAAAACATATATAACCTTATATTCCCTTATATACCAGTACACCCACGCTAAAAACAATTTGCAAAGCTATAAATGCTAACAAAGAACGACTATAACAGTGAAATAATTAAGCCGAAGTCAAGGCCAGAGATGAGAGAGAGGAATAGAGGAGACCAGACTGGAGGCAGATACAGATTTCAACTGACGGCGCACTTGAGTAACGTAGCATCGCCTTTCTCGGGGCATCACAGTCTTTCTCAGCCTCTACTCTCCTGCAGGCACGTCGCTCTAGGTACGTGAGGGGTCTTGCTTTGATGTGTTGAGCTGCACGTGAGTTGTCAGGCCGTGTGTGGGGAAATGTGAGGAGTGGTAGGAGACTCGCCGCCACCACCATCACCGCCTGGCCATAAGGATTGTCTGTGGTTTGTTTGTTGCCTTGGTTTGCGTGTCATTGCAAAGAGGCTTATTGCCTTGGTCTGCTTCTTATCTTGATATTTGTGTCACTGCAAGGGAGTTTCTTTCCCTGCTTTGTTTTACCTTGATCAGCGTCACAGCAAGGGAACCATTACCACCTTGATTTCATTCTTACCTTGATCTGCGCGTCACTAAACTACAACTTATTACCGTGATTTCTTTCAGTCCTTGATCTCTGCGTCACTGCAAGGGAACTCTTCATCCTTGATCCACCTCAGCCCTGATTGCGTCATGGCAGTTAAGGGAACTCTGTATCCTTGATTCACCTCTGCCTAGATCTCTGCATCATTGCAAAGGAACTCATCCTTGACTTGCCTTTTATCGAAGATAACGCTTCATAGACATAGATGATTCCTAGGATGAGGCCCTAGTGTTATTCTTGCTTATTTTATTTCATTTTTTTCAAGTTGTACAATTGTATCTTTCGTAGGCATGTTAAACGTGTTGGCGACTGGGTAGAGTTGTGGGTTGGTGAGCTTGTGTACCAGTAGATACATCCAACCAACCAACTTCCACTCTTTCAAGTAGGGAACAAGAAAAGTTACCCTTTAGACCAAAAAAGTTGTGTGCTCTTGTAATGTTTAGGTAAGTAGCATCTTCCCAGTGGTGTGGCAGTATAATGTAACCGTAACAGCTGTCCTCCCCATTGGCAGGCAGCAGCAGCAGCAGCAGCCATGGTGTCTCTCCTCATGGTGGGGCGAGCGGCTCCCCAGGTGAGGGCGGCACCGACCCAGCCCGGCAGCAGGAGGGCCTTGGTGCTTCCCATGGTTCACCCGAGCCAGGTGAGGCTGATCCACCGTGGCCCCTTTTGGCGCGAGCCATTCTCTCAGATGGAGTAGTTCATGAGGGACATGGAGAGGAAGTTCGAGAGACATTGAGGACATCCTAGGAACCTTTGCCAAGAATGTGAGTACTAACACTGACGGGGGAAGTATGTATGGTGATATGTTAAGAATAAATATCTATCTCTGCATCCATTTAGCAGGCCAGCAGTGACATGGGTTGGCACAGACAAAGCACCACACATTCACAAACACACATCATTCACACTCTTTGAGCTATCTTCCCCTGGTGGAGAGGGACAGTCTCATGGACCAGCCTACTACACCCCAGGAGCTAAGTCATAGTACAGCTGGCCCCACACATTCACACCAAGACCCAACATTTGTCTTAACATACATCTAATACATCTGTCTATTTTTATCTATATACCAAACCAGCAATTCCACATGGGATGTCCCTGACAAAGCAACGCACATTCATAGACACATCATTCATTCTCTTAGTCCCGTCATCCCCTAGTGGACGTCTGCTTGTCAGAAAGATTGTTTATTTGTGCCAGAGGCCAGAGTCATGCCACCAGGAGTGAGATACAAGAGTGTGCCATGCTTACTTGGCCTCAACATGAACTTTCCCACCACTGGTCTCTGCTTTGCCCTGCTTAGTCATCACACTCAAGGATTGCCTTTATGATGCAGATTATTTTTTCCCTCATTTTTTTCTTTCATGTAAGAGGGGCACTGGCATAGGGCAGCAAAAGTTATAGAAAGGCTCACTCAAGGTGCTAGTCCTTATAGAGTATACTCAAAAAAAGGATCATCCAAAATTTGAACCATCTTAAAACTTCCATTTTGAAATAATTCAAGTCAAAAGAGGAAATACAGAAGCAGGTAGGGAGTTCCAGAGTTTACCTGGCTTGATATTCTTGATATCCTTCATGTTGTCCACACTGTTGTCACTGGTTGAAAGTGAACAGTAGCTTGATCTTCTTGGTAATGGTAGGAAGTTATTCCTTCCCTCACTTACTTTTTGAATTGCATTATTACCGTGTAGGCTTTCAAAGTTGATTATGAAGTTGGAAATTTGTGTTGTATCATGAACAAAACTTTTCAGGGTGTACCCAGTAACATAGTGACAGGTGCTATGTTGGGAACACTTCCACTGTATTGACTGTCCCTTGTTAACATTCAGAGCACTACAAAACTGCTTACTGGATGCACAGAAAGTAGACAAAGAATAGCATGTTATATTGTTTTTAAGCTACACAATTATTCAAGAAATTGTTTAAAAAGTTGTGTAGATGACCAGTGGAAAAGTTGTACAGCAGTGAACATGTCCTCTGCCTCACTTTGGACTCACACTGGCAAGCTTCACTGGTAAATTCTGGAACTCCCTGCCTCTTCTGTATTTACTCCTGTCTGTGACTTTAACTTCTTTGAGAGGGAGTGAAGCTTCAAGACATTTCTCCAGGTAATTTTGGACTGCTTTCACTGTCTCCTTCAGGATCTGACGCCTTTAGTTTCTGTTACCCTTGGCCAGACCCTCAACAACACACACACACACACACACACACACACACACACACACACACACACACACACACACACACACACACACACACACACACACACACACACACACACACACCTGGGGCTTGAGGCAAAGAATTGTGTACTTTAATGCTGCTTTAAGCTTTTAAACAGTGAGGAAGAAATAGGTTCTCAATAGAGTGGTGAACAGATGGAATAGAATCTGTGACCAGGTTGTTAGTGCTGAGTCATTAGGGAGCTATGAAACAAGATTAGACAAATGTATAGATGAGAATGATCAGTGAAAAGTGATAGGAAGAAATTGGTTATTAGATAGAGTAGTGGATGAATCAAATAGCAAGTTTTAAAAGATTAGACAAATTTTTTGATGAGAATGGTGGAAATAGGTAGGTAGGTAGGTAAGAGTTAACCAGTATTCTAAATAATTAATCACTTTCTCTGGTAAAATCAGGAACTCCCTGCTTCTGTATTTACTCTTTCCTATGACTTGAGCTCTTTCAAGAGGGAGGCTTCATGACACATACTCCAATATTGGATGACATTTTTGACACTTCTTTTGGGACTGACACATCAATAGACTTTCTCCTTTGCTCTTTTTGTTGCCCTTGGCCAGTGCCCCTCTTGTATAGAAAAATAAATAAATAAAATGAAAGTAAAAATAAAAAATCATAATGATGGCATATGGTGCACAGACCTGGTGGTGGTGAGGGAGCGCCTGGCATCCGTCAAGAACAAGGTGCTGGTGCTGTCTGGCAAGGGAGGCTTGGGCAAGTCCACTGTGAGTGCCATGCTGGGCCTTACCTTGGCCCTTGATGACTCCAAGGAGGTGAGCTGCACTGCCACACTCCATGTCACCCTTCCACTCACTGTTGTTTGTGTCACACTGACGGTGTCTCATGTTTAGTGCTGATTAGTTGAGTGATCAGGATGTGAGCTGGTGTTAGTTTTGAAATTTATTTAGTGCAGAGTGGTTGCTATTATTTATTTATTTTATTGAATATAGATGAAAAGTTATTGAAGTAGGATTGAAACAGTAGAAATGAGTTACTGAAGGGATGCCTGTGGTGTGAGCAGAGTGGACAGCGAGAAGAATTAGTGTATCAAAGATTTGCTGTGCTTTGTAAGAGAGGAATTGAAATGTAGGATGGTGAAAGTGATGAAATGCAGTAACCCATGGATATACTGTAGTAACTGTTAATTGTAAACTCAAACTCCTGCTTGCTGCTGCATTCCCTCTTGCCTGTGACTTGAAATCTCTCAAGAGGGAGGCTTGAAGAGATCTCTCCAATTGATTTTGGATATTTTTGTTCCTTTTAGGGACTGGCACCTTTAGTCTCTCTCTCTCTCTCTCTCTCTCTCTCTCTCTCTCTCTCTCTCTCTCTCTCTCTCTCTCTCTCTCTCTCTCTCTCTCTCTCTCTCTCTCTCTCTCTCTCTCTCTCTCTCTCTCTCTCTCTCTCTCTCTCTCTCTCTCTCTCTCTCTCTCTCTCTCTCTCTCTCTCTGCTTCTTTTCCTTTGGTCAGAGCCTCTTGTAGGACAGGACAGGTCTGAACGCAGCCCTCCCTTGCTGAGTGAGCAGTGCAGTGATGCTCTCTGGTGTCAGTGAGGTTAGCTGACCACTGTACTGAGCATCATGACAGATTGAGAGAGAACTTTTTATTGAGTGTTGCATGGCTGTGCATCAAACACTGAACACATGTTTGTATGTAAGTAAGAATACATCTGTATAGAATCTAGTTTAGACATTGTGAGTGACTCGCATAAAAAGTAAAACTAGAAAACTATCCAAAAAAAGTAAATATTCATTGACTGTAAAAGCATTACAGTCAATGTAAAAGCATTACATATTCATTGACTGTAAAAGCATAAAGCATTAAAATTTATTACAAATAGTAAGTTAGTTGAAAAATAATAAAAAAAATACCAAAAAAAAAAAAAATAATGAAACAGTGACCAGTGAAGTGAGTTGACCTTGACTCACAGTGAACTGTATTCTTAAATACTTGTGTGCCCCACTACTTTCCAAAGGCTCTGCTTGAAGTGATACAGGTTTTTAAGTGTGTCTTTATGGTTCAAGTGACAGATTAACAAATCTACTAATAGGAAAACCACTCTTGAGAACCCAGCTTATCATCTTTGTGGCTTTGGAAAGTAGTAGTGGTGAGACCAGTGTTTCTGAATATGGGCCAACACAGGGAGTCCTCCGTTCATGGCGGTTTTCACTTCACCCATTTCATAATTACCTGCATTTTGCTTGGCTTTTTTTTTTTTTTTTTTTTTTTCAGTGGTACACTTCGAGTGAGGGTAGCAGCATGCCCTCCAATATGCTGACCTCTTACTTTTTATAGTACACCACACACACATACTGCACCAAACACTCTTTTTTCTAAACGAAATAAAAGATAAAAACAATACAAAGAATTAGTGAACTGGTGAGTGTAGTGAAGGCATGCTTCATCATGTGGCAATAGACTGAGGAAGGAAGTGTGTGTCAGGTTCACTGCCTACTTAGGATGGTTCTGACACGCCAAAATAATGTTTATGATGCAGCCCAGGAACAGAGCTCACCACTGTTGTAATGTCACCCACAAATGTTCTTGAACTGCAGTAACACTGGCAAAACTGCACTGAAGCACAGCCAGTGCTGCTGCTTGTCTCATTGCTTTTCATCTGATGAAACAGAAAACAGATCACCTTAACAAAAGTACAATAGAAAATGTAGCTACTTATGGCTCACTCACTTCCAATATAGCCATACCTTTGCCACATTGCATTATTATTCTTCCCAATGCATTAAATACAATGATCTTACTTGTCAACAGCTTCATACTAACAATACATCCTGCACGTCACTCAACAAGTGGACAAGTGTAACTCAAGGACACCCTGTATAAGGATCGTGTCAGTTGTTCAGTCTTCCTGGTCATCCTTCCTGTGGTAACATTGCCCCTCCATTGTCTCCCTGGCAGGTGGGGTTCCTTGACATTGACATCTGTGGGCCGTCTCAGCCGCGGGTGTTGGGGACAGCAGAGGAGAAGGTCCACTCTTCAGGTGTTGGCTGGTCCCCTGTGGTAGGTGGCAACTTCCAGGTTCCTATGTTAGGTTTTGTACTGTTGAGGAAAATCTTTTAACCTGGGATAAGCCTCAATGGTAATAGTGTAAAAGTGTGTGTGTGTGTGTGTGTGTGTGTGTCAGTCCTTTTTATTTATTTATTTTTTATTTATTTATTTTATTTTATTTTTTTTACTTGAAGATTTAACACTTCCATCATGTCAAAATAGTTTCCCAGTTTTTCTTTTTCCTTTTTTTCCCTTCTTGTAAATTTCTTAAACCAGGTTAGAGTTTTCCCAATAGTACACCGTGGTGTAAACAAATGCTCCTGTTATTTCCCTGTAGTTGTGAACAAGAAATGCTGTTTCCTTTTTTTTTTTCCCCTTTTTATAAATTTCTTAAACCAGGTTAGAGTTTTCCCAATAGTATTCTGTGGTGTGAACAAAATGCTCCCGTTATTTTTCCCTGTAGTTGTGCACCAGAAATGCTGTCTCATGCTAGATCATTTTAAGCATTCTTGTACTTCAGCCCACACAGAGTTACAGTAATTAAAAAATATTTTTTTCTTCTTAATTATCCTTCACATTAAGTATTACCTACCTTGTTACTCTGGGAAGAAACTCTGCTTTCTATTTTCATGTATTTTTTTTTATTTGTATTTATTTTTTATTTGATTCAGATAATTATTTGTATATGATGGATAAATACTTCACATAAATAATTTGTTGGCACACACTCTTCAACTAAATCATTTGTATATAACAGGTACTCTTTAGATAGGTCATTTGTATATGACAGACACTTCAGATAAATCCTTTATATATGACAAGACAGTGTACCCTTTCAGTATGTGTCTGACAATCTGGCTGTCATGTCCGTTGGGTTCCTGCTCAACAGTGCAGACGACGCTGTCATCTGGAAGGGACCCAAGAAAGATGGTAAGTAGTAGAAATAGGTTACCTCTAGTGTCTTTGGTTTTGTAAGAAGAGGAGACCAGAAGCCAATTAAAGGAGCCTGGAGAAAGCCACTGAGGGGAAGATAGAGTGAGATGGAGGGATGAGATTGTGGTAGAACAGCAAAGGATAGGAGGCACAGAGGAACATGAAAGGGACAGAAATGGTTAACTGGAGGAGACTTGTACATGACACCAACCCTGCACTCACTCCAGGGAAATGGTCAAAGGAGAAGCGTTGCTGATTTTGTCAAACCGTTGAGTTTTATGTGGAATCAAGAATTATCATCGTGAGGTTTTTTTAATTTCTTTTATTTCATGTATCTTGTTTACTTTAAGAAATGTAAGTGTATAAGGATGTTGGGTGACAGGAGAGTAATGTAGTTTTTAATGTTGAAGTGATTGACGAGGTAGTGTTTAAGCATGTAGCTGTGGATGTAAGACTGAATATATTGATGTGAGGTTTGAAATGAGTACAGTGGTGAAAGTGTGAGGGAAGAATTAGTAGTGTTTGATGTGGGATTGCTTAGAATATAACAACATGAGATGAGGGAAGCTACAAGAAGCCCACACATGGCAGTCCCTGTATGAAATATACCTTTCCATTTCTACCTATCCTCCTCATCCAGAAATTTGTCTTTACTTGTCCTTAATGACTCAGCACTAATAACCTTTTTACTAAGCCTGCTTCTTTCATCTATCACTACTTGATAACCAATTTCTTTGTATCTCTCTTTCAAATCTAACTTTATTGGGTTTGAGCCTGTTGTTTCTTGACCTGTCCTCATTACTGACTTTCATTACTGACTTCATGTGACTTGTTTCCCTCACCAGGAAGTGGCTCTGCTGGATGTGAGGAAGGAAATAACATTCTGCAGGAAAGTGAACATTCCCATCATTGGCCTGGTGGAGAACATGACCACCTTTGTGTGCCCCAAGTGTAAGGTGAGTGAGATGTGTGGTGCCTCTCACCTGTTCATTTGTGTGTCAGCAGCAAAGAGTGGTGGTGATGTAGCTGGGATCCAGCAGCAATCATAGACTCCTTGCAACCAAGACCACCTCTTGGCTAGGTGGGAATTCATGTGTGTTATGTAAAGGGACAAGATTGATGGCGACAGACCACACCATTCTTATCAATGGAAGATTTTTGGCAATACAAAAGTCAACCAGTTTAAATGAAATTAACAGAACAAAAAAAAATTACACAATTTTTCTGCCAGGATGAAACAAAAATTTTTCAATAAGCAATCTTGCAAATCTTGTATTAGGTAAGCCATCTTAAGAGGAGTATGTCAGGCTTGTCTTATCTTGATGCACCATGAATTTCAGACCAAGACGGCCATCTTCCCTGCCACTACTGGGATGTGACCCCCAGCTGGCAGAGGATACTGAGATGCCACTGCTTGGCCAGCTGCCGCTGGACCCCTGGGTGGCCCAGGCGTGTGATGAAGGCACCAACATTCCAACACGAGCCAGATGCTGCTGTCACTCAGGCATACAAAGACATTGCAAACAGTAAGTGTTGTTTTAAATGGAAGATTCTTTATCTGGAATTCAATCTTTGTTCCAGGCCACCACCCCCACAAAGGAGGTAGTAAAGACTGTGTGTGTGTGTGTGTGTGTGTACACACACACACACACACACACTGCACAAAAACATTGCCTAAGGTTAATTTCAAATTCACCTTGGTGCCTGAGTCTCTAATGGGGAGAGGATGGATCCCTCCTCCTACCCCAACACAAGGGACATTTGCAAAGGCTTACTCAAGTTTGTCAGCACAAGAGCCTGACACCACCGCCTCTTGTTTGCCCCTCACCACACCATGACAGCCCATCCCCTCCCCTGCCCCCTGTGCCTGAGACATTCAGCTGAGCAGATCAGGTGCAGACAAGCCACAGACAGAGTCCTACAGGCTCGTGTCCCATTTTCTATTTACATATGCTCTCCACTCAATCTAATCAGTGTTCCGTGTCAGTGGTCTCTCATTCATGCTGTGCCAATTGTTTGCACAATTGTGGAGAATATTATATGAATTTAGTTCATGCAAACATCTTGACTGGCTAATCTTGTAGCCAGCTTATCCCACATTAAGCATGTAGGGGTTGGCATCATATTAGTATGTGCAGCTAATCACACTAAAGGCTGTGTCACACAGGGCAAATTTCCCCCAGTATGCTGCCCATTTTTGCTGCCAGCTGGGCAAACTGAGCTGTCAGGAAGAATGGCATATGGCTGTGATACCAGACTTGCTGGGAGTATTTGAAATTAAATGACCACTGTACTACAAGCTGTACATGTTAAATAAAAATATATTGTGGTACTTTGAGTAAAACTGTCAACTATAGAACTTATAAAAATTAAGTATATGTGCCGGTGTGTGCTTGTGAAATTACTTACAGTGCTTATTTGACAACTGCAGCTGGGGAGATAAACAATGTGTTGTGATGGAGACCCGCACTAAGTTTTGCTAGAGTGTGAAAGCTCGACACATTAATTGAGCTATAGTGGATCTGGGCACCATGTTGGCTGTAGGACCTACTTGCGCTGTTGCCACCTCAACCCTGGGGCCCAGAGTGACTGACCATGGCCAGCAGGGTGCAGCCACGGCTTGTAGAGGCAGTGCTGCACAGCCTATATGAGCTGCCAAATAGAGCGAAAGATTTATTACAAGATGTCAACATAACAGCCCAGTCCCTGTGTGATGCCAAACTTGCTGTGTCGCTGGTCTCACCAGCAAAACAGGCAGCATGCTTGCAGAAATTTGCCTTGTGTGATGCTGCCTTAAGTCCTCAGCCAGGCACTGCCTACAGTGGGACTTCCCAACACCCTACTGCTGGCTTGTTCACAGAGGAGATAGCAGGCACTTTTGAGGTGGTATTTATACCAGACAGAGTCCAGACTCCAGACTTAATGAAGTAGAATGGCTGCAGACTTGACCCTGATGGTAGGATTTCACATCAAAATGAGGCAGGCAGTCACAAGAACCATAAACAATGTCAAGGAAAATGAGATAAAGTGTAAATAGAGGAGCAATGTAAAATAGAAGTGGTTTGAAATGTTGAAGAGATGATACATCTTTCTAAACATGTGTTTTTTTTTTTCCCTTCATTGTTGCACATCACCATCCTCCATTTTCCCTGCTCATGTAATCATATATTCTTTGTCCTCTTGGTTAATTTCTTGTGTGCTAATCTCTGGTCTCTTCCTGAATAATCAGCACAAGGCCATGTTTTATCACTGTCTCGCTGGTCTTCCCTCCCACTCACCTGTATTACTTTTTGTGCAGGTGAAGCAGTGAACTCTTGTTTGAAATCTGAGAGGTTTTGTGATTATGAATGTAGAATAGATATGTACGTTACCCTTTCCTTTTAACACTTTTCACTTTCATTACTTCTCCATTGCCAAGCTGATATTTATTTAGGAACAAGAAATGAACAAAAGATTTGAAGAATTAATAAATGGATACCTGCTCCCTTTACATCTTACTTTTCCCAGTTAGAATGATTTCAGTTGGCCTTAAGGCATTGCTTGTAGGGTTACATAGATGTCCTGGCTGCCTCTCTTGGAGAATGTCAGATTGATGCATAAGTAGATGGAATTTCAGTGGATGCACTAAACACTGTAGTAATGATTCAATGTTTATTTCAGAAATCAAGGAGTACTGTGACGCACAGTCCCAAGAAGCCACTTGACCTGCAGCGGTAGCAGCAGCAGCAGCAGCAGTAATCACCACACTAACCAACACATTCTACAGAAAAGTCTTGTTATTCATGCAGAGGTTTATTTTACATTTACTTCTTAAATCCATATTATTAACATCAGTCAGTATTTTCTTTACAAATTGTGGCAGCCTTATTCATCATTCATCCTTAATTTATGCCAGAAAGTTTGGGTGAGAATAAAAACTACATATTACAACAGTATCCAACAAAGTAGTTGTTGCCTTGCCATCTTAAGATTTAGTGTAAGTTTAAAGATTTACCTGTGTTAATGTTTGGTCTAATCCTTCACGGTATCTCCTTGCCTTGGTGTGCTGAGGCTGCATGGGGATGTAACTTGATAATTATGCAGACATACAGTATAAAAATTTCAGACTAAAGTGAGGGTTGCAACTTTTTTAAAGTTCTGGATTACTGGAGGCTTTGGCAACAATTACTTTGTTGGATGCCATTCCTGTGCACGTTATGAACCATCACGTCTTATCTTGGAGGTGAAGGTTTAGTATATAATCGTGAATTGGAAAAATACTTTTCTTGGAGGTTTTTAGTATATAATCGTAAATTGGAAAAATACTTTACTTTTAAAAAATCTTACAGTAAGTCCACATAAATGTTAGCATACATTTATATGAAAATGTTACAAACATTTATATGAAAATGAGAGAAAAGATACTCAGTGATGTTATATATAGTGCATGACTTGTAGTGGGGATAACACTTGTATTGTCACTCTGGAAAGTCACACACTAACACCAAAAGCAATCAAGGAAATGCCAACATATATTCCATTTTTCTTTCTTTTTAGTAGATGGTTGCCTTGTGATGAAGGAACTTGCTCAAAAATATTTCCTAAAAATCTAAATGTTCACTAGTGAATGGTGAGTACATTGTGAGAGAAAGATATGAACAGACAGGCAGGCAGGCACTTAAATGTAAATTAAATGTCAGTAACCTTTGGTAATGGTCAAAGAATTAATGGCGTGGAAGCTTGTGTGAAGTCCCTGATGAAAGATAAATATACCAGCCACTGGATTCACAAAACTCAACAGGATGACACCCCCCCCCCCCCACCCATTGTAGTATTTGCTGGACTGGTAATTCCTTCTTCCATACTCATCACTCTCCTTCTCAGACCTGTACTTCCTCTTCTCGCTATCCCTTCTGCTGTCATCATGATCTCTGTGGTCACTGACAAACCTCCCTTGCCTGTGGTCAGAATATTCCCTCCTGTGATCCCTGTAATTCCCACGATCCCTATAATTCCCATGACCTCTGTACTCCCCTTGATCCCTGCAGCCTCCTTCCTTCCTGTAGTCTTGATGCCTAAAGTTGCCTCTGCACTGTCTGTTGCGGTCAAATCTGTCAGCAGGGAGTATTGGCGGCTTAGGCAGGCTCTTCTTGCAGTGCTGGAACATATCAAATACTGGTCATTTCATAGACAAGGAGACAAGGAGCTGCTATAGAGTAGAAAGGAGGGATTCAGGGGATTCTGAACTTTGTTGGGATCTATGTACAGTAGAAACCTCAGTTCACAAACCAAAACAAGTTTTCCCATTTAAATTAATTAAAATACAATTAATCTATTCCAACCTCAGAAACTGCATTATTATTATTTATTTTTTTTATTTATTTTATTTTTTTTTTGACAAGAATGAAGTTACAGTAACCACAGAAAGGTGTAAGTTTCTTGGACATCAGGCTATATCATGTCACTGATATGAAGGTCAGGTGCCTTCCCAGCTGTTTGACCTGGGAGCCCTTACCTTACTCCATCTCTAAATCACATGCCTTCATAAATTAATTAAGTCTGCCACTTCCTATTTCAACTTTCAGAATGGTTGGAAAGAGTTATTTGAGAGGAAAAGACAAAATCTTGCCTTGCACCAGGCATGGGTTGGCTGGAAGGAAATATTTGAGCATAAAAGTCTATGTAAAATGGGGATTGTTGCACTACTCATGACAGCACATGCTTTCCAAATTCCACCTTGTGTCTGTGATCCAGGAATTCTTGACAACCTCACGTCTTATAAACCTGTCTAACAGATGCACTCTTTCTTTGGGCATCCAGACAATGGGACATGAGGTGAAATGTAATTGGACAACAGAGCACATACTGTTATGCAGAAAAATCCCTCCTTTACAGTCTTGCTCCAATATTTCCTTCCAGCCAGTGCATGTTTGGTGCAAGGCGAGATGGTGTCTTATCTCTCCAATCATTATCATCTTTATAACCATCCTGAAAGTAAAGTAAAAAGAGGCAGGCTAAATAAGAAGGCATGCAATTTACTAGAGGTGGAATGGGGTAAAGGAGATCCAGGTCTAGCTCCTCTCCAACAGCTGGGAAGGCACCTGACTTGGGTGACTTGCCAGTGTGTGATAATCACAATGTTCACGGCAGGCATGCCAAAACACAAGTGTGTGTGTGCTTGCCAGCTGAGGGGGTCTGCAGGGTGTTTGTGCATTCACACACAGAAACACTGTTCAAGAACCATGGCAAAAATTCTTAAAAAATATTCATGAAGTGATTTGTTCATAAATAGGAATGTTCACGAACCGAGGTTCCACTGTGTGTAGTTTAAGGTGTAGTTGTGTGGTGCACTTCAAAGAAATTAAATTGGAGGAAGAATGTTAGGGCTATGCTTTCAGTGACAGTTAGTGACTGGAAATATTTATATTTAAGAAGGATAATGATGAGCATACTTGAGTGATGCAAGCAGATGAAGAATTGTCACCACCTGTGTCAGGGAAGCAGTAAAAATATTGCCTGTGAATGATGAGAGGAAAAGGTAGAGTGATGTCTGACCAACACCTAATGGAGGGAGGGAATTTTTGCGAGTAGATTTAAGATGAATGAGAGCAGGAAAAGCTGACAGAAGTGCTGAACAAGTAAGGTGAAAGGTGATAGAGTAATAGGAGAAGAGAATCACAGGGAGGTGGAAGGATAGAGTAAAAGAAGTCCAGCCAGCACATCTTGACATGATTGGTGAGTTGCATGTGGCCAACTAGCATGTTAGTTATTTTTACCACTGTATTCACCACAGAGAAGCTGCATGCCAAAAATACCTACTAAATGGCAATACTCAAGTTCTTCCCACTTGCTTTGATTGACAATATGGGTCGGTTTTAATTACTTTTCTTGAGAAATACATGCCTTTTTATGAAGTATCACTTACCTCATCCCATCTGCAGCATTTTGTGATGCATGCATATACAAGTGCACAAATTTCTCATGATGTCAAAGACTTACACAGTGAGTGACTGTATGGTACAAATTAGGACTGCATACAAGAAAATGTGCCACCAAACTGGAGTAAACTGAGTTACAGTACATCACCTGGCTTCTAGGTTTGAGGCTTCTGGAGAGCATGATATGCTCCGCCACTCACACTGACATCCAGAAGAATCATGGGGTTCTGTTCCTTCAGCTGTCTTGCTCCAATAATGATGGGATTTTCCTCTAATTGCCACTATGTGTCAGCCAAAGTCCCACCACTTAACCTTAGGACGACATACTCCACACAATGTTTGTGGCAGGAAATATCACACTTTCCACAACCCTCAAACTTCTGTTCTAATGTGATCTATGGGAGAGTGGGGGTGCTTACAGATGGAATGAATCAACAAAATTGTGTGTGTGTGTGTGTGTGTGTGTGTGTGTGTGTGTGTGTGTGTGTGTGTGTGTGTACACACATGCTTTATCTTGGCTATTTTCCTTTGTTGAGACTGCCTGTGAACTGTGCAAATTTTCTCTGCCTGGAGGAAAGATAAAATAAGCTACACATCAAACAGTGTGAACTGATTTGCATGGGTAATATACAATAGCAGCAAACACCCATATTGATCTGATGGTGGATTACAAGCAGTTTTCTTTTTAAAAACTCTTACAGTTCACTTGCTGCTGCTCCCACTGGCCACTGATTGTGTCTAGGTTATGCAGTCATGCCTGCTGACTCACCAGTGGAGACGTGATGCAAGTCAGTGACGTGATATGAAACACAGGCGTATGAACGAGTTGTGTAAATAACTGGTCTATTTCTTTAAACTATTTTTTTTTCTAAAAGTTAATACTTTGATATCATACATTATGTTTTCATACCAATATTTTCAAAAGATAGGGGAAGGAGGCGGAGAGCATGCAGAGAGCACAACTTACAGATCAGCTTGGCTTCAGCAACTATACTCCTTTGTGACAATATCCATCCCAGTGATGTGAAGTAATTTTCATTACTCTAGGCTGATATCTTAACAAAAGAGGCAGATGAAACAAAGCATCCACACTTGAGCATGCACACACATTAAGCTGATGTCTCAATAAAAAAAGGAAAGCTGAAACAAAGCACCACACATGTGTAACAACAGACATACACACTACCTCTGTAAACTGGTTATCCTCCTCAGTATAGTGAGAGGTTGCTTCCTCCTCCAGCTCAGCCAGAAGCTCGAGGTCGAGAGGCACCATGTCCTACCTGTCTTGTGCCATTCTGCTAAAACTGCTGGTGCTTGGGAAGGCCAATGAGGAGTCTGAAACTGAGTGTTTTCATTTAATACAGATAGAGGGAAGTCTGGTGAAAGTTGGTAGTACAGTGGAATGTGAACCAACTGGTATTAAAAAAAAGAATACTGCACTGGTGGCTGACAGAGAAGCAAGACACAGCTGTTACAAGTTAGGTGTTTTGAATATTATACTGCTTCAGAAGATAAGCAGAAGTAGAATGAAACTGCATGAAAGAAGTATGAAGAGAAAAGGGAGAAATATAGAATGCTTTTAACGAATGCAGAGCTGGTTATACAAGGAAGTCTACTGCCTCCTCACAGGAGGTCTAAAGCACTGTTCAGGGGGTGCTGTGAACTTATCATTAAACCCAGCTGTGACCTCACTGAACGTTTCCCTTTGTGTCTCACAACACAAGGGGGCAGTCACAGCCTGCCCTCTAAAGACAACTCTCTTCCTCCACACAAACCTACAAGCACCTAATAACACACACACCCTTCACTCAAAAATTTTTAAATCATCATGGCGACTCCTACACCAGCCTCGGAGTCCCCATCTGGGGAGGGGACCATAAATGTCCCCAGGTCGGACTGTCTTTTTGTCGACGACCCTAAGTGTCTTGACAGCCCCCTCAACTTTTTCTTCATTAACTTCTGCAACATTCGCGGTCTAAGATCTAATTTTCAATCTGTAGAACACCACCTCTCCTCTTCTAAACCTCATCTTCTTTTAATCACTGAAACTCAGGTGTCTGAGGCAACTGACAGTAGCCCCTTTTCTGTTCCCACCTACTTTCTCTATCCTCATTTTCGATCCAAAGCTGGATGCTGCGTTTATGTGCGCAATGACTTAACCTGCTCTCGTGCCCACGCTCTTGAATCTTCCGAGTTTTCCACCATCTGGCTACGACTACAGAGTCACTCTCATACTAAATTTATCTGTGCTGTATACCTCTCACCTAACTCCTGACTATAAGAAATTCTTTGACTACTTAACTTCCAAAATGGAGCAAATTCTGACCCTCTTCCCTTTTGCAGAGATCTCCATTCTTGGAGACTTCAATGTTCACCACCAGCTTTGGCTTTCCTCTCCCTTCACTGACCATCCTGGTGAACTAGCCTACAACTTTGCTATCCTCCACGACCTAGAGCAATTGGTGCAACACCCTACTCGTATTCCTGACCGTCTTGGAGATACGCCCAACATTCTTGACCTTTTCCTGACCTCTAATCCTTCTGCTTATGCTGTCACCCTTTCTTCTCCGTTGGGCTCCTCCGATCACAATCTCATATCTTTATCTTGTCCTATCACTCCAATCCCTCCTCAGGATCCCCCTAAGCGAAGGTGCCTCTGGCGTTTTGCCTCTGCTAGTTGGGGGGACCTGAGGAGGTATTTTGCTGATTTTCCTTGGAATGACTACTGCTTCCGTGTCAGAGACCCGTCTTTGTGTGCTGAGCGCACAACAGAGGTGATAGTGTCTGGCATGGAGGCATACATTCCTCAGTCTTTTTCTCGTCCTAAACCTTCTAAACCTTGGTTTAACACAGCTTGTTCTCGTGCTATACATGATAGAGAGGTGGCCCACAAAGCCTTCCATCACCAGAATCTCATGCACTTTATATTTCTGCCCGGAACCATGTCAAGTCTGTTCTCCAACTAGCCAAAAACTCTTTCATTAACAGAAAATGTCAAAACCTTTCAAGATCTAACTCCCCTCGTGATTTCTGGCATCTAGCCAGAAATCTCCAATAACTTTGCTTCTTCTTCTTTCCCACTTCTATTTCAACCAGATGGCACCACTGCTATCACATCTATTTCTAAAGCTGAACTCTTTGCTCAAACCTTTGCTAAAAACTCTACCTTGGACGATTCTGGGCTTGTTCCTCCCTCTCCTCCACCCTCTGACTACTTCATGCCACCTATTAAAATTCTTCGCAATGATGTTTTCCATGCCCTCGCTGGCCTAAACCCTCAGAAGGCTTATGGACCTGATGGGGTCCCTCCTATTGTTCTCCGAAACTGTGCCTCCGTGCTTGCACCTTGCCTAGTCAAACTCTTTCAGCTCTGTCTGTCACCATCTACCTTTCCTTCTTGCTGGAAGTTTGCCTATATTCAACCTGTTCCTAAAAAGGGTGACCGTTCTAATCCCTCAAACTACTGTCCTATTGCTTTAATTTCCTGCCTATCTAAAGTTTTTGAATCTATCCTCAACAGGAAGATTCTTAAACATCTATCACTTCACAACCTTCTATCTGATCGCCAGTATGGGTTCCGTCAAGGCCGCTCTACTGGTGATCTTCTGGCTTTCCTTACTGAGTCTTGGTCATCCTCTTTTAGAGATTTTGGTGAAACTTTTGCTGTTGCCTTGGACATATCAAAAGCTTTTGATAGAGTCTGGCACAAAGCTTTGATTTCCAAACTATCCTCCTACGGTTTCTATCCTCTCTGCAACTTCATCTCAAGTTTCCTTTCTGACCATTCTATTGCTGCTGTGGTAGACGGTCACTGTTCTTCTCCTAAATCTATTAACAGTGGTGTTCCTCAGGGTTCTGTCCTGTCACCCACTCTCTTCTTATTATTCATTAATGATCTAAACCAAACTTCTTGTCCTATCCACTCCTACGCTGATGATACCACCCTGCACTTTTCCACGTCTTTTCATAGACGTCCAACCCTTCAGGAGGTAAACATTTCACGCAGGGAAGCCACAGAACGCCTGACTTCTGATCTTTCTAAAATTTCTGGTTGGGGCAGAGCAAACTTGGTATTGTTCAATGCCTCAAAAACTCAATTCCTCCATCTATCAACTCGACACATCCTTCCAGACAACTATCCCCTCTTCTTCAATGACACTCAACTGTCCCCCTCTTCTACACTGAACATCCTCGGTCTGTCCTTTACTTAAAATCTGAACTGGAAACTTCACATCTCATCTCTAGCTAAAACAGCTTCTATGAAGTTAGGTGTTCTGAGACGTCTCCGCCAGTTTTTCTCACCCCCCCCAGCTGCTAACTCTGTACAAGGGCCTTATCCGTCCATGTATGGAGTATGCTTCACATGTCTGGCGGGGTTCCACTCAAACTGCTCTTCTAGACAGGGTGGAATCAAAAGCTTTTCATCTCATCAACTCCTCTCCTCTAACTGACTGTCTTCAGCCTCTCTCTCATCGCCGCAATGTTGCATATCTAGCTGTCTTCTACCGCTATTTTCATGCTAACTGCTCTTCTGATCTTGCTAACTGAATGCCTCCCCTCCTTCCGCGGCCTCGCTGCACGAGACTTTCTTCTTTCTCTCACCCCTATTCTGTCCACCTCTCTAACGCAAGAGTTAAGCAGTATTCTCAATCATTCATCCCTTTCTCTGGTAAACTCTGGAACTCCCTGCCTGCTTCCGTATTTCCATCTTCCTATGACTTGAATTCCTTCAAGAGGGAGGTTTCAAGACACTTATTCATCAATTTTTGACCACTGCTTTGACCCTTTTATGGGACTGGCATTTCATTGGGCATTTTTTTATTAGATTTTTGTTGCCCTTGGCCAGTGTCCTTCCTACATAAAAAAAAAAAAAAAAAAAAAACAGCACTGTGTGGGGCTGCAGCATGTAATGTGAGAGCAGGTGAGAGAAGGAAATGAACTGTAATAGAGGTGGTGTCTGCAAAACATGTGGAAATAATACTTCTGACCTGGATCAAGTGAGGAATGAGAAGGCAACAATGAAAAGCTGAAAGAGGTAACCAATGCTACAAATTATATGTAAAGCTGCACACTGTAAAAGTAGACTGAATCTTGTTGCCTCTAGTGTTTAGCTTCAGCCTGCTTCAATAGGGAGACTGCCTGCCTCTGTGTTTAGGACACTGCACTGTTCAAAAAGACATAAGCACAAAACTGTTATTTGTTAATGATGATTTATCAATATAAATAAAAGATATATACATTTTAATATTTCCAGTCTATTACTTTACTTAATTTTACTTAGAAAGAGAGAGAGAGAGAGAGAGAGAGAGAGAGAGAGAGAGAGAGAGAGAGAGAGAGAGAGAGAGAGAGAGAGAGAGAGAGAGAGAGAGAGAGAGAGAGAGAGAGAGAGAGAGAGAGAGAGAGAGAGAGAGAGAGAGAGAGTCTTGGAATTATAAAGTTGGCAGCAAAAACAATGACAAAATTTTCAAGTGTCAATCAACATCCGCATGCCATCCAATCACTGTATCACTTAGCCTTGCTCTCAGGTGATTAAAAAATGATCACGAGGAAAACAATAATAATAATTTAGTATTACCCCTTGAGAAAACTGCAGAAACAAACCTATCACTCATGTAAACTCACTCATGTGGTTCTTCCATGGACCACATGCCCCTCCTTTTTTTTATTTATTTTTTTGTTTATTTGTTTTCATGATTTACCTAAAGGATAATAGCTAGATATTATTACTGTGTCTTTACTCATATATATATATTTTAAATTAGCTTAGGGCAAAGCTGACCAAAAAGGTGATTACAAATATTTTTAGTGCAAAATTTTAGGTGATGGCAAGATTCAAGGGTGCACCATTAAAAGAAGGAAGGAGGCAGCAGGCACAGCTTCTACATCAGCTATGCATACACCAACTGCAGTTACTTGGACACACTGCAAACTGAATGCAAACTGAACACAACTCCAACAAGATAGAAGCAAACATTCTGACCACTACAACATCATACTTCAAAGGTAAATATTAGCTAATAAATTCTGTTCCAACTTTTGCATACTTACATTTCTCAGTGACCAGTTTCTCTAGAATGAGTCCATAGAAACCCTCCAAGGAAGCTTTGAAGTGGGTTGTGCTGGCTTTGGTTTCTGGTTCAAATATCCTGGAAAAGAAAAAAAAAGCAGTCAGGTGGATCTGGTCTCTGGTTCAAGGAAAATCAGTTCATATCAACTAACTTTGGTTTCTGGTTCAAATATCATCTAATGGAAAATAAGCTATCAGCTAACTTTGGTATCTGGCTCAAATATCATGTAAAGGAAAAAAGTATCAGTCTTGCACCACTGAGAAACACTGACTGATAGAAGAAGTGTTCAGAAAACTTTACACCCACAATGACAACTGGAGCAAGGTTCTTCAAAGTAAGGGAGCCTCCCTGCACTATGCACAATAACTGAGCATGTATAACACCAATATAAGTATGGTTGGGTGGCCATTTTTGCTGTGATATCAAAGCACAGAGCACACCACCTCCTCGGTTTGGGTAACCCAAATCACCCAAGTCACCCGAGTCATGCAAAGAGAGCGTTCAGTTGAGAACTGGGTGACCCGGGTAACCCAAGTCACTTAACTTAACGCACCCCTGGTCTCTGACATGGAAGCTGTGGCCATTCCAAGGAAAATCAGCAAAATACCTCATCAGGTCCCCCAACTAGCAGAGACAAAATGCCAGAGGCACCTCTGCTTAGGAGGATCCTGAGGAGGGATTGGAGCAATAGAACAAGATGCAGATATGAGACTGTGATTGGAGGAGCCCAATGGAGAAGAGAGGATGACAACATAAGCAGAAGGATTAGAGGTCAGGAACAAACACATAACTAACAAAACACATGTTTGAGTGCAGCTCACCTCTCCCACTCCTGAGCAGCCTGACCTGACAGTCACCAAGTCAAAAGCAAGGTCAGCAGGGTTCCTGAGGGTCTGGACCATGAGGTGGGGGTGTCCCAGGATGGTCACCAGCTGGGATGCCTCAGACAGTGGAATGGAGATGTTTACAAAGTTATCCCATGAGTTCTCTGTGAGTTTGGCACCACAGGAGCAACACAACACATAGTCTGTGAGGAACACCAGTTGTTAGCACCACCCAGGAACACCACCACTCACCAGTCAAAAATCATGGTCAGTACTCATTATCCTAAGAGACATTCTATTTTACCAGTCAAATACATAAAGTCACCCATGACACACCTTCAATCACCAGTCACCAGTCACACTCCTCAGTCACCACTCATCAATCAAGATCCTCATCATTACTCACTATCCTAAATGACATCCTAAGTCACCAGTCTACTCTGAAATTCTTAGTCACCAGTCTCCAGTCAATAGTTAATAGTCTGACATCCTTAGTCACCATTTTGACATTCCCAGACGTCAGTCATCAGTCCAGTGATTATTACTATGACTGTCACTTGAGACCCTCTTATGAACAGAATGCATGCATCAAAATGTCATCATGTGAAACATCACTTAGTGCAGAAAGGCATTAAAAACATTTTCAATTTACAGGAAAGATGCACATGTAAGTGCAGGAATCAAAGATGAACATGAACACGCTTTACAAAATACTGGAATGGTAGCAATGTTCCCTCCCACAGTAGGTTGACCAGGTAATGAATGTGTTACACAGGCTGTGATGTCACTCCATATGTACAGGAAATTCTTTACAAAAGAGAGGACTTTACTTTGGAGAATGCTTCACTAAATATAATGAGCTCATTACTCTCACTTCAAAAGCCAGTGAGGCTTATTTTGTGAAAAGACAAAGGCAAAAATTCTTTCACCTATTTAATTTACTTAAACTAAGATAGAAAATATATTCTGTCCTTTTTCAGTAACAATAAGAAACACTAGTCTTTAGTAATTCCTAGTGAAGGAGAGTCACTGCACTACTACTGGGACGACTCAACCACAAGAGGCGTCATGATTCCAGTTTTCATTTTCAATATTATGTTTCATTTTCAATGTTATCCTTGACTTGAATTATTGCTGACACATTTTTGTTTCCAGAAGGTTTAATACTCCATCTTCCTGTTGATATGAAAAAAAAAAAAAAGTTTGGGGAAAGTTTAATTAATATGGTGATAGAAAATATCTTAAATATATTTGAGGAAGTGTCAAGAACATTATGAGAGCACCAGTCAGCAGCCACATTAGAAGGGAAAGAGGCTCAGGGTGTGACTTCCAGATCACCTCGGCCTGCACTGACTGTAAATATAGCAGGATTTATATCCTTACAAGACACTTAACCCTGTAAGACAACTATACTCTATTCAAGAAATTTATAAATACATTCCCTCCTACTAGGTGGTGGCATGTCAGGCTCTGGACTCATCTCTACTGGCTGATGACTTCCTGGACCATGGTGGAAGGTTTACCCTGAATTTGGTGACTTCCAGGCACTGTCTTCCACAGCCTCCCACAGCCCAAACACTTCAATAATTCCCTTATTAATTCTTACACCTCCATAATTTCTTCTTCTTGATATCTTTTCCCTAGTCTCTATAGAGCCATTGTTCTTGCCAGCTCTCCTCCAAGCATAGTCATATATATTTTCCTTTGACAATTGTTTCTGTCTCAAGTCCTTCCTTACACAGTCTATCCATATAAGGTTTAGTTTTCCTCTTGCTCTCCTGCCTTGCACCTCTATCTCCATCACACTTCTCCTGACATATGACTCTTTCCTTCTCTTCACATGGCTAAAACACTGCAGCCTTTTTTCCTGTGTCCTTTGAAACATCTCCACTAGTTTTACATTTTCTTCATATCCAAGCTCCAAATTATTGACCCCATGTATCTATCTGTCCATCTGTCCATATACCAGGTTGGCAATCCCACACAGGGTGGCCCAGACAAAGCACCATCCACTCATACACACATCATTCACACTCTTAGTCCTATCAGCCCCTAATGGAGAGAATATTCACCTAATATAGTATAAAATAACTATAACAATCTCAGTGCTACATAATCAGTTGGCTTGGTGCTTCAAACACAGAATATCAAACCAACAGGAATGAAGGAGTAAATGAGATGAAAAGATAATGATAAAAGATGTCTCTTCTCTCTTCCTCCCTCAGGTCTTTACTTAGGGGATATAACAAGGATGACATGAGCAAAATCCTTAGGTTCAGTGATCAGGATAGGACAAGAAATAGTGGGTTCAAGCTTGATAAAGCTAGCTTTAAATGAGATACAAAGGAAAAAGTTTTCAAATATAGTGGCTGATGAATAGAACAGACTCAGTAATCTGGTTGTTAGTGGTGAGTCATTAGGAAGCTTTAAAAGAAAACTAAACACACTTGTGGAAGGGGATGATGGGTGGAAATAGGCAGGCATGTTTCATACAGGCATTGTCATGTTAAGGACTGATGGCTGCCTGCAGCTTCCCCTATTTTCTTATGGCTGTTAATGTCCTGTCAATATGGAGCTTTTAAAAGAAAACCAGATAAATTCACGTATGGGGATGATAGTAGAAATCAGAAGGCATTTCTAACAGGAAATGCTAACTGTGGGTTGATAGATCCTTGCAGCTTCCCTTGTATTCTTATGTTCCCATGTACTCACCCTCCATCCTCTTAATGTTGTGAAGGAGTTCCTGCAGGCGAGACTCAGCATTGGGAGAGTCCATCTTATTCACCATAAGGAGTGCTGGCTTACTCAGCAGGTCAGGTGAATACAGCTCCAACTCCTGTGTGTACAGGTGTGGAGGAGTAACTACAAAGGAATATAAATGAAGGAAAAAGAGCAGCAGATTTCTTGGCCCTTATGAGACTTTGTGGTAAGATGCAAAGGAACAGGAAAAAGAGCAGTGGATTTCATGGGCCTCATAACGATGCCTGCGATAAGGTACAAATTAACTCAAGAGGTAAAAGAGTAGATCTGTTGGCCTTTTTTTTTTTTGCGGGAGAGGGATGTTTGTCATAAACTACACTAATTAAAGTAAAGATGAAGTGTGTGTGTGTGTGTGTGTGTGTGTGTGTGTGTAATAATAATAATAATAATAATAAACGGTTTATTCTTTAGGCAGTCAACAAACTGAAAATGTACATTGGGGGTGGGGAAATACTTGACATTAATCCTAAAGGTAAGTCAAATCTAGAAGAGACTATTGATTGATGGCTCGCACCATGGTGGGAATCGCACTGAGTCTGTACCGGTCCGTACGTGGCACCTTTAGGGGCGTTATCTTATTGTGGTGTCTGGTGGCATGGGTAGGGCGAGGCGCGTCAGGCGGCAGCATGCTTCTGAGACGTGGATGATTCAGAAGTCCCCTTCCAAACTTCTTTAGAGCCTCACTGTACCTGGTGGATAGTCTGGACAGCTTCAGGGTGTTCAGGGCTTCTTCATAGGTGGTGTATGCAGGGCCAAGGATGACCCTGCACGCCCTTTTCTGCACACTCTCCAACTGTAGCTGTTGAGTTTGTGTGAGGGAGGAGGACCAGGCTGGGGAGGCGTACATGAGTTTGGGGAGGATGAAAGTAAGATACACCCCCCTTAACTCATCTGTCGGCGTCCCCAGCGACCTGAGTCTGTGCAGCATGTACAGCCTGTAGGTAGCTGATCTTATGGTGCTGGCGACATGCTGCTTCCAGGTCAGCTGGTCGTCCACCGTGACTCCGAGGAGCTTGGCACATCGGACCACCTGGAGGGGGTGAGGGCCCACTGAGAGCTGGGGAGGGGGCACTGGTACAGAGGAGGTACAGAAATGCATCACCACAGTTTTGTTGTGGTTGATGGTCATCCTGCTCTCCTCCGTCCACGTCTGCAGCCGCTCCAGGATCGCTTGCAGTGGCGAGTAGTCCGGGTTCTTGGTGGAAACTGGGACGCCCACGGTGCAGTCGTCCACATACTTCCAGCGATAGGGGGTGTCAGTGAGGGCGTCGTTAATGAGGAGGAGGAAGCATAGAGGACCCATCTTGGTCCCCTGGGGGACCCCACAAGTCAGCTGTTGGAAAGTAGAGACAGAGCCCTGATAGCGAACGGCCTGACGCCTCACTGTGAGGAAGTCGGCTAGCCACGCTATCAGGTTAGGAGGGAGACCCAGACTCACTGCCTTGCTGATGACAACAGTGTGATCAACAAGATCAAAAGCCTTTTTGAAGTCCACAAAAGCAACAGCTAGAGAGGTGTTTCGCTTGTCCAGGTGGCTGTGGATGAATTCAAGGAAGCTGGTCAGGTAATGGGAGGTGGAGGTGGCTTTAATATTTCAAAACTGTCTGATATCCACGGTATTACAAATTTTGGTGTAGGCCCAGTCATATACAAAATCTTCACAAATAAGGCTAGGGATGGGGGTGATAGAGACTGGTCTGAGGTCATTGAGTGACTGTGGACTGGAGGTTTTGGGGATGGGGGTGACGTAAGACGTCTTCCAGTCCTCGGGGCAAGAGTGTTGGGAGAGTGAAGCATTTATTATTGAGCATAGCGGTGTTGCTAGCTCTACAGCAAATTCCTTGTAAATTTTTATAGGAAGGTCAGTGGGTGTGGTGGATCTTGGTTTGAATTTAAGTATTCTCTTAAAAACATCCACCGCCTGGACACTGGGGGGATGAGAGGGGGCCGGAAGATAGGCAGGAAGCAGAGTTGTGTGGAGGGGAGGAAAGGTTTGACAGATAGCAGCAAAGTGATCGTTCATCTCCTGAGCCGCGAGAGTAGCAGGAAGGTGTGAGGTGCAAGGAAGAGACGAAGTGTGCTTTTGTAGGCCACACAAAGCTTTGATCTTAGTGTACCACTGTCTGTTGTTGGTCAGCTTGAGGTGGTGTATCTTGTCTGGGTAATAGTTTGCCTTTGCAGCCTTAATCTCCCTGATTACTCTGTTTCTTAGTTTCCTGTAAAGGACCGGGCAGGAGTGGAACGCCCAGGTCCGCTGACGCATGAGTATTTTAATGCGGGGTGTCATCCAGGGAGCATCAGAAGGGTGCGTTGTGACGCTCTTGGTTGGGAAGTAGTGGTGGAAGGCCTCTGTGGTGGTGGTGACGTAATTCTGCCATTTTAAGTGGACGTCCTCCACATCCAGCACCTCGGTCCACGGGTGTTGTGTCACCCACTGCCCAAACTCCCTCATGGCTGAGTCAGGCATGGGGCAGTGGGTCCTGGTGACAGCTGACCGGGGGGTCGAGGTGGTGGGTGTGGGTGACCACAGTATGGAGAGGTGGGTGCTCCGTCCCATGGGAGGCAGCGGTTTGGGGGGCGAGTACTGCTGGCCCAGGTCTGTCAGTATAAGGTCGAGGATGGCGTGCGTGCGTGCGTGCGTGTGTGTGTGTGTGTGAAGTGTGTGAGTGAGTGAAGGGTAAGTGCATGACAGGCTGTCCCTGTGATGTCATGCCTTGGAGCAGTGGTTTCCAACCTTTTTGAATTCTTGCCCCCCCTTCATTAAATGACAAGTTCCCTGCACCCCCTCCACTCTGGTTTAAATACTGTTATTTACTGTCATAGTCGGCACAAGTCAGAGATAAAAAATTATACAATACATAATTATGTATGTATACCAATTATGTATTCCATCAGAATCAATAATGTTGACATATAATCATCTACTAAGTAATTTTTCTACTTTATGAAGTGCTTACGCCCCCCCTGGCAGCCCTTCGTGCCCCCTTAGGGGGCCGCGCCCCACAGGTTGGAAACCACTGCCTTGGGGCATCATGCAAACTCTGAGACACTGGTCTGGAGACAGGATGAGGCAGGATGAATCAACCAGGAGAGGGTTTCACAGGAGATCACGTCTTTGTCAGGACTCACAGAAACATGAGTCTGACATGTTACCACTCAGGCCAAGGTGGTCATCATGACCCGAGTGGATTTTGGTTGACCGACTGTCCTGTCACTGCCACAAAGACTTGGCTTCCAACATGACTCAAGCTTGGGATCACAAATTCACATCCATGTGTTTACCAGCAGGGTGTGTCTGACATCCCCAAGGAAGCCACAAGTCAGACACTCATTGTAGGCTACATGTCAACACTGTACAGAGTTTCCCCAAGTCATGATAGAGTTCTGTTCCAACATCATGTCATAAATTGATAAAAACAGAATCAAAACTAAAACATTTTGTCCACATACAACCATAAATGCACAGAATCAGTATTAAGAGCACTAGCAAATAACTCTCCTATTAGTTAAAATGAGAGTAAAGCTGCCAATCAACACAACACAACAGCAAGTCAAAACTGTAAACACACAAACATCACATTCACCCAAAGTTCCTCAGCCCCACACACCCCTGCAGGGCACTGGGCACCCACACACTCACCCTGTTGACCAGCATGACATTCTCGGTGGGTGAACAGTATGGGTGTTTGGGTGACAGCCGGAAGCCGTTGATGTCCACCACAAAGAGGAGGAAGTGTGTCCGCTCCACGTGGCGCAGGAAGCGGTGCCCCATCCCCACGTTGGCCCAGGCGCCCTCGATGAGTCTTGGCAGGTCAGCAATGGTCAGCCACCACATGTCACTGTACTCCACCACACCCAGGGTCGGCTGCAGTGTCGTGACTGGTGGAGGGAACAAAGTAGTTAGAAATTTAAATGATGAGTTATTTCAAGAAAGCAGCATAAATATGTACTACTACTACTACTAATAATAATAATAAAAATAATAATACAGATTTCATTTAATTATTTTTTTAAATGCTTCTCCTCTAATTAATTCCTGTATTCAGTTTTATTACATGCCACTAGTCATGTTTATGAAGCAATCACTTGTACCTAAAAGAGTACTTTCTACATAACTTTCATGAGCCCAAGACAGATTAGCAAAGTAGAGGCATGAAAAATATTCATAGTTGTTGGGAATGGTTCTATGTTTCCTTGAGCAGGCTGTGACTCACAGGCAGGAGATGAAAATGATGAATTGTGTGCACTATGGCAATACTTCTAGCCTGAAGTGTGGTGACAGACAGACAAACATATTCATGGACAGAGAGAGAGAGAGAGAGAGAGAGAGAGAGAGAGAGAGAGAGAGAGAGAGAGAGAGAGAGAGAGAGAGAGAGAGAGAGAGAGAGAGAGAGAGAGAGAGAGAGAGAGAGAGAGAGAGAGAGAGAGAGAGAGAGAGGTGTAATTTTTGACAAACACCTAACTTTTAAGCACTCTATCTGCAATCTCTGTCTACGGCTATCCAGAATCATTCCCCTACTTCTCAAAGTAAAACACTTTGCCCCAATTAAAATTCTTAAATGTCTGTACTATGCTCATATATACCCACACCTTACCTATTGTAATCCTATCTGGTCCCAAACCTACCCTTGTCATCTATCCCAGGTTAATATACTTCATAAGAAAATTATTAGAATATTAACAAACAGTGATTTTAATGAACATACTCAACCATTATTTAAAAGTCTCAATATCCTAAACCTTGCTGATTTATCTCAACTCTCCATTGCATCATTCATGTACAAAACATTAAATTTAAGTAACTACAATACACAACCTTTACACAATTACCAAACTCGAAACCAGTATTCACTTTACATTCCCAGACCTAATTTAACACTGTTCAAACACTCCACCATGTATATAGGACCCAAGATTTGGAATTATTTACCAGGTGATATAAAACAATCAAAGAGTCTATCTTGCTTCAAAACAAAATTAAAGAGTCATTTGTTATACGCTTATTAGTTATACACATGTTATACGCTTGTTATATGTTATATGTCATACGCTAGCTCATCAGACATTACCCTCATGTACTAGTATCATCACAGTAGTCAATAATTCATGTGAAATGACAATAGTGAAAAGTATATCTAATAATATACTATATTTTCCTGTATCTTATTTATTCAACTTTTTCCTATTATTGATAAATTCTTCATACATTTACATTGTATTATTAGTGTCAGTATCTTTATTCTTCTTCTTCTTCTTCTTCTTCTTCTTCTTCTTCTTCTTCTTCTTCTTCTTATTATTATTATTATTATTGTTGTTGTTGTTGTTGTTGTTGTTGTTGTTGTTGTTGTTGTTGTTGTTGTTGTTGTTGTTGTTGTTGTTGTTGTTGTTGTTGTTGTTGTTGTTATTATTATTATTATTATTATTATTATTGTTATTATTATTATTATTATTATTATTATTATTATTATTATTATTTATTTGTTAAAGTGCTATTTTATTCTCTGTTCTGTGCAATTTCTTCCAAAATCAGTATTATTAGGTATTAACAAAGGTAATTTGTGCTTCATATGAGGAGTTCCTTTAGACTTAGCAAGTTATTTATATTTTCATATACCCATATTATTATTATTATAGTTACAAATTTAGATTTCCTGTTATTGCACAAGGTACAAACTCAAGGATAATTCTTCATTATATGGACAAGTGTTTTATTACTCTAATATATAGGATTAAATGTTCTTCTTCTTTCTTCTTCTTTTTTTTATTTTTTTATTTTAAGTTACTTTTATAATTAGTCCTAATATATAAATAAATTATTTTTTTTTTTTATTTATTTATTTTTTTTTTTTGTCTGCCCATAAAGCAGTTGCTTACTAAGGGCTGTTTGTTTGTTATAAAATTATACTAAATCTTAACTCAACTGTAAAATGACAAACATAATAAAGTGTTTAAAGTGTTTAAAGTGTTTAAAGTGAGAGAGTACATATAGTGATAAGACATGAAACAGTATAAAGTAAAGGCAATGAGCAGTGCAGTCAAAAAATCAAGCAGACATGAGGCAGAGCAAAGTGGAGATGATGTGAACAAGGAGAGAGAGGTGCAGAACACTCACAGGGGTAGCTGGCCACCTTGGGTCTGGCCCTGGAGATGGCCCACAGCAGTGCGGACTTGCCAGCGTTAGGGAAGCCCACCAGACCCACATCGGCCAACAGCTTCAGTTCCAGCTTCACAATGTGTCCCTGTGGATGCGGGAACATAGGAACATGAGAACACATCATCAAAAGGGGTAGTGCAAGAAGCCAGCAGGTTTGTACATAGTTTTTCTCACCTCCACAGCTGCTAACTTTGCACAGGTGCCTTATATGTCCATGCACATTGTACATTTCACAAGTATGAGAGGGGGTTTCCATTTCAAGACACTTGTCCTCCAATTATTGATGATCCATTTTGACCTCTCTTTAGGGACTGGCATTCTAGTGAGCCTTTTTTTCTTTTTTAACCTTTTCTTGCTGTTGGCCAGTGACCCACTTACATAAAAACAAATCAATCAATAAATAAATAAGCCAAGGAAGTGCCACTGTTCCTGATGCCCCACCAGTACCCACCTGTCCCTTCTGCCCATTGTACTGGTTGCTGGGGTTGCTGCTCTGCCCACCTCAAGCCACCAACACCTTGTCTCCTGCACAGTTTATCTCACCTGAAAAAAAAAAAAAAGGAAGAAAAGATAAAAATCACACCTTAACTTAGGGAAATATTTCTACTGATTACAGCTTAACCATCCTACACACACACACACACATATACACTAACAACTGATTACTGAGTCCATTCCATTCATCCACCAGTCTATTTCAGAACCAATTCTTTCCTGTCAATAAAAAAAAAATTCTAACAAGAGATCAAAGAGAAAATAAAGACAGGGTGAAAAAGGAAAAGAGTGAGAGTGGCATTCTCACCCAGCAATTTCTGGTGCTGCTCGAGCCAGACGGTGGTGCCTGTATGGACAGGAATGATCAGCTCAGCGCCAGCCTCCCCACAGATGCGATACTTGTAACTGTCCATGCCAGCTGCCCCAACCCACCGCTGGTCTGGCTGAGCCTTGCACAGCTTCAGCAGACTGTGGCCTGTCAGGGAAAGAGAGAGACAGAGAGAGCAGGGTAAGAGGGATGTGGTCTGTGAGATGGAGAGCAGGGTGAGAAGTGGTCTGTGAGAGGGAGAGCAGGGTGAGAAGTGGTCTGTGAGAGGGAGAGCAGGGTGAGAAGTGGTCTGTGAGAGGGAGAGCAGGGTGAGAAGTGGTCTATGAGAGGGAGAGCAGGATGAGAAGTGGTCTGTGAGAGGGAGAGCAGGGCAAGAAATGGTCTGTGAGAGGGAGAGCAGGGCAAGAAATGGTCTGTGAGAGGGAGAGCAGGGTGAGAAGTGGTCTGTGGGAGGGAGAGCAGGGTGAGAAGTGGTCTGTGAGAGGGAGAGCAGGGTGAGAAGTGGTCTGTGAGAAGGAGAGCAGGGTGAGAAGTGGTCTGTGTGAGGGAGAGCAGGGTGAGAAGTGGTCTGTGAGAGGGAGAGCAGGGTGAGAAGTGGTCTGTGAGAGGGAGAGCAGGGTGAGAAGTGGTCTGTGTGAGGGAGAGCAGGGTGAGAAGTGGTCTGTGAGAGGGAGAGCAGGGTGAGAAGTGGTCTGTGTGAGGGAGAGCAGGGTGAGAAGTGGTCTGTGAGAGGGAGAGCAGGGTGAGAAGTGGTCTGTGAGAGGGAGAGCAGGGTGAGAAGTGGTCTGTGAGAGGGAGAGCAGGGTGAGAAGTGGTCTGTGTGAGGGAGAGCAGGGTGAGAAGTGGTCTGTGAGAGGGAGAGCAGGGTGAGAAGTGGTCTGTGTGAGGGAGAGCAGGGTGAGAAGTGGTCTGTGAGAGGGAGAGCAGGGTGAGAAGTGGTCTGTGAGAGGGAGAGCAGAATGAGAAGTGGTCTGTGAGAGGGAAACAGGGTGAGAAGTGGTCTATGAGAGGGAGAGCAGGGTGAGAAGTGGTCTGTGAGAGAGAGAGCAGGGTGAGAAGGAAGTTTCCAAGCCTCATTCCCTGTCATAACAGTGTTTAAATGTCATGTCTCACTTCCTGTCATAACAAACATAATCTCTCTATGTCACTTCCCATCACAACAGACACAGTGTCTCCATGCTTCACCTTCCTTCCCCTCCACATACACATCACCCCCTGCGCCTCCCACTCCCCCGAGGCGCGGCAGACCCATGCCCCCCGCTCCACCCCGCACGTGCAGCCGCAAAACATCCACAAACTTGCTGCGTACTCTCTTCATCTTGTCCCAGTGCTCACACCACCTGGATGGGAAAACAGCTTTAGGAAATTGTTATAGGTACATTCCTATATTTTCTGGAGCAAAGTAAAATATATTGTTATGGGTATCTTTCTACCTTCTCTGGAGTAAAAAAAAAAAGGAAAAAAAAAGTAAAATCTATCTATTTATCTATATACAGCAGCAGCAGCAGCAGCAGCAGCAGCAGCAGCAGCAATAATAATCTATCTATCTTTCTGTATACCAGACTGGTAATCACATATGTAGTGGCCCATACAAAGCAACACACACACACACACACACACACACACACACACATGGACTGCAAGAGAAGAAAACCCAGTTAAATCTGAGAGATGGAAGAGAAGGAACTGGTAAGGAAAATTATTACAATGGTCCAAGATGAGGAACAGGGACTGGAACGAGAAGTGGAAGAGGCACATAGAATTGGAAAATATAGTGAGGGAGGTAAAAGACCATTAAAAGTGAGAATGAGATCCCAAGTTGCAATACGGCAGATCCTAGTGAGAATCAGGAAGCTGGCTGAAAGTTCAGAATACAAAAATATTTGGGTAAAAAGAGATATGAACTTGGAAGAAAGGGAAAAAGAGCGGGACCTGAGAAATGAAGCTAAGGAAAAAAACAACAGAAGGACAGAGACCGAGAAGAGGAAATTTTATTGGAAGATACTAGATATGACACTGAGGAAATGGTACACTTGGGAAAAGGAACAAGTACTGAAAGAACCACAGCAGCAGACGGAGAAATTACAAGTGGTGGGGGAAGCAGTACATTAAGAGTAATTTATACAAACATAGATAGGTTACTCTCAGGTGTACTGGAAGTGAGAGATTACCTGAAGGAAAGTAGACCAGATGTGTTGTGCCTAACTGAGACAAAGTTAAAAGAGGAAGTCCACTTAAGCATTAAGGAGGAGAGATATAATTACTAGAGGAGAGATAGAGAAAGGAAAAGGAGGAGGAGGAGTACTGATAATACTTCGAGATGATATATATGTGGAAGAAGTGCAACGTGGAGATGGTATGGTGGAGGTGATAGGTATAACAATCAGGACTAGTGGAAGAGAGAGGAGGAGGATCATATTAACGTACATGCCACAACACAAGGAAATGCAAAAGGAAGTGTTGAAGTGCCTAGACAACATGATAAGGAAGGATAGTAAAATACTACTAGTGGGAGACTTTAACTGCAAAAAAGTCAGCTGGGAGGAGATGGAAGTTAAAGGAAATGCTGGACAGTGGAGTGAAGAAACACTACAGTTAGCTATGTTGAATACAATGGACCGATGGGTGGAGGAATTTACAAGATACAGTGCGGAGGAGGAACCATCTGTGCTAGACCTGGTGTTCACAAAAAAAAAAAAGAGCCCTGTCCAAACATTAAATGCTTAACCCCAATGGGAAAAAGTGACCATGTGGTGTTAGAAGTGGTACTGCAAGACTGGGAGGTTCTAGCATGTAAGGAGTATTATAAAAATGGGAGATTAAATCACGCAAAGACAAATTTTGCAGAGTTAAGAAAATTCTTTGGAAGAGACTTACGGAAGGCATGAGAGTGCAAGAGAAATATGAAACATTCTTGAAGAAGTACAATGAGGGTGTGCAGAAGTATGTACCTATATAAAAAGTAAGAAGGAACAAACATATTTGGTATAATGCCAGATGTGCACAAGCTAAGAAGAGAAAGGATATAGCTTGGAAAAACTGAAGAAGCAAAAAAATGAAAAGAATAGAAAGCAGTATAAGGAGGCAAGGAATAAATATTTTAGAATAAGAAGAGAGAAGAAACAACTTGAAAAGGATGTGGTAAAGAAATGTGAAGAAGACCCCAAGCTTTTTTTACAGGTATATCAATAGAAAGATGACAAACAGAGAGACCATTGACAAGAGAGTAAAGGGAGAAAGGATATATCAAACAGTGGAAGAGATGAGTGAAATTATAAATGAGAGTTTTAGGTCTGTGTTCAATGTGGAAGCAAATTTTATAGAACCAAATGAGGAAGTGTGGTGGGAAGGGTTACGGGAAGTCTTGGTGCAAAAACATGAAATTGGCAAATTGTTAGGAGAGTTGGATGTCAGGAAAGCACTGTGGTTTGATAGAATATCAGGTTGGACACTAAAGGAATGTAGAGAACAAGTGGTGGAGCCAATTTGGGATGTGATTAACAGCTCACTGATAGAGGGAAAAGTACCAAAGGAGTGGAAGAGGGCAAATATAGTGTCAATACACAAAGGAGGAAAGAGGACTGAGCCACTAAATTATAGACTGGTGTTGGTAGCTAGTGTTATAGGCAAGATCTGTGAAATAGTGATCAAAGAAAAGTGAGTGAAATATTTGGAAAAGAACAAAGTTATAACAAATAGACAATTTGGCTTCAGAAGAGGAAGGTCATGTGTACCAAATTTACAGTTTCTATACAAGAGTAATAGATGAAGTACAAAACAGAGATGGGTGGGTAGATGTAGTGTGCTTGGACATCAAAAACTTTTGATAAAGTTCTGCATAAAAGATTATTGTGGAAGAAGAAACATATAGGAGGACTGAGAGGGAAGAAGAGTCAGTGTTTGAGGGGCATCAAGAAGAACAGTCTCCCACATAGAACTGTGAATATCTGGAATTGCTTAAATGAAGAGGTTGTTAGAGCACCAAACATGCAGAAGTTTAAGGAAATGCTGGATAAATATAGCTATGGAGACAGGACACTATGAGCCCTGCTCAAACCCTATATTACACACACACACACACACACACACACATCACTCACACTCTTAGCCCAGCCAGCCCGTGGTGGAAAGGGACAGTTTCATGGACCATCCTACTACACCCCAGGAGCTTAGGTATAGCACAGCTGGCCATATATCTTTTTACTTGTCCTAAGAACAAGCAAAAGGTTTATACAGTTCAGTTCCCTTACCATCTAATAATGCAGTAAGTAATGCTTTTTGGGTGATTACTATCTCAGAAATAATACCAAATTCAATAACTAGTTGGGTCTATAGTTGTGAAAAGGACAAACTAATACCCTGAGTTCTCTTAACTGACATGATGTTCTAGGGACTTGTGGTGAGGCCAGACACATGAAGGTGTCTTGGCCTCCAGTCTGAGCAGCCACTCTCTCTTCCTTCACAGAAGACCTGCTTTTGACACCAGCGTACAAACACCACTCCACTCCAACACTCGGACAGCCTCACCTATGGTCTGACCCTTTTATCCTCAACATTTGGGTATTGTCCTTTCTGGGGATTTCCCGTCCTGTGGTGCTGCTAAACTTTACCAACACATACCTTATGTCAGATACTTACTACTACAACATTAAATGGAGTTGTAGCATATATACACTGTAATGATATTAAAAGGTAAGTTAATGTAATATATGTCAATTTTTTAGTGAGAACTGCATTGTGTTTTGCAAACACCACAATACTTGGCAACGTTTCCTCCAGGTGTTGTCACGTTTCTTTGAGTGACTCAGTCAGTTAGTCAGTGACTCAGACAGTCTGTCAGAGTGACCTGTCAATCCACTGGTCACTTCCTCTCACACAACACGTGAAAAAAGAGAGAGAGAGAGAGAGAGAGAGAGAGAGAGAGAGAGAGAGGAGAGAGAGAGAGGAGAGAGAGAGAGAGAGAGAGAGAGAGAGAGAGAGAGAGAGAGAGAGAGAGAGAGAGAGAGAGAGAGAGAGAGAGAGAGAGAGAGAGAGAGAGAGAGAGAGGAGAGAGAGTTGGAAGCAAGGTTATCTCTGACACTTAGGGTCTAATCTGGTAATTTGCCCATTAAAAAGTCTGGCAGTGCCACAGGCTGGGAAATTCCCAGAAAGGACAACACATAAACACTCAGGATGAAATGGTCCGACCCTAATTAAGCCACAATGTACTCACTGAGGCCTGTAGGGCAGTTAAACCACTCAGTGGTATCTTAGTCTTAGTGTGTATCATCCAGAGTAAATGTATTGTTTCTATAACCAAGGACTCTATCCCATAGCAGGAGTTTTCCCACATGGTACACAAAGCTACACCAATATCACCCTCTTGCTCACCTCATATCTTTAAGAGGATGAGGTGCAGACAAGAGCCGTGTCTGCTAACACTGCCACACATTGCATCGTGGGAGCAGACCAGCTCAGGCTTGATGCACAGACAGCAGACTGGACTAAGCTTTTCTCCTCACTCCCTTGCTCTTGAATGCCTGTAATAATAATGTATGCTTTAATTAACTCTTTCAATAATAATTCAAAGCTTTAAGTACAATACATAATGGGAGCAAACAAGCTGAGGCTTAATGTGCAGACAGCAGACTGGACTCAGCTTTCTTGCTTATTCCCTGGCTCTTGAATACCTGTAATAATAACATGTGCATTAATCAACTCCTTCAACATCAATTCCAAACACTAAACACACTGCATTATCACATTACAAAACATCTGGATTAGTACATACTACTGGACTAAGCTTTCTTCCTCACTCCTTTGCTCCTGAGTGTCTGTAATACTGTAATAATGTAATAATATGTACAGTAAAATCCCTCTCATCCGGCAGCTTTAAGTATCCGGCACATTTTTCCCCGAGCCTTAAAATCAATAAAAAATCAAGGTGTACTCATAAAATCAATTAAAATTCCCGCGCGAGGCATACTTTGTCCCCTCGCCACCAGAGAGCACTGCTTCACGCCACCCGCGGCCCACTACACTGTGTTTACTCAGTGACTCAGACCCGCGTGTGCACTGTTTATCGCCTGATGCCTTCATCATGCCTAAAGTTGTAGAAAAGAGGAAACGTTTTGTGCTTACACTTAAGCAGCTGATCAGATCAGCTGCTGATTAAGATCAGCTGATCTTTGTTATGGTAGGATGCGTGAGTGTAGGGTGGTGATTGTGTACATAATTTCACTTCTATTCAAGTATCCAGTAATATTCAAGTATCCGGCATGTCGGCGGTCCCGTTGATGCCGGATAAGAGGGATTTTACTGTACCTTAATTAGCTCTCAGCAACAACTCCAACCACTTAGGGCACTGTGGACAATCTCTGCAAGCATCAACAAGGAAAGAAAAGAATAGATTTCAAAGTTATATCCAGTATGATGTTTAGAACTGGCTGTCACAAACAAGACAAAAAGAACTTGAAAATACATTTATAATATTTAGATGTGACTGTCACAAGGTAGAGAAAAAACAGAATGGATTTTCACATTTCTAACCAGTATAATGTTTAGATGAGGCTCTCACAGGATAAACATAAGAATGAAAGTAATAGATTTGTAGTTTTCTGGCCAATATAATATTTAGTAGTGGGTGTCAGAAGAAAGAGAAAGGAATTAAAATAATGTATTTTCACATTTCTATTAGGTATAATGTTTAGATGTGGCTGTCAACAAGGAAGACAAAAAGACTAAAAAATAGATATTTAAATTTGTATCCAGCACATTATAACATTCAGCTGTGGCTCTCTCAAGGAAGGGAAAAAAATAATGAATAGATTTTCACATTTCTGGCCAGTATAATGTTTGGAAGTGGGTGTCAAACAAAATAGAATGTCTCAGGGAGGAAAAATATGTTGAATACCAGTGAAGGGTGAATGGAGTGAAGGAATACAGAAATGGGCATGGGGAGGATCAAACACACCATGCAATTTGTCATGTAGAAAGACTGGCAGGAAACAAGATGACTACACCCCACATTAATCAACTCTTTCAACAGCAGTTCACATGCACTGTATGTAGTCATTGCATGCATCCACAATGTAGAGAAAAACAATTTTTTTAAGTGAATACATCCTCAAATTCCCTAGCCAGTATAATGCTTAGATAAAGCTGTCACAAGACAGAGAAAAGAATTAAACAGATTATCAAATTCCTAGCCAATATAATGTTTAGATAAAGCTGTCAAAAGAGAGAGAAAAGAATGAAATAGATTATCAAATTCCTAGCAAGTATAATATTTAAATAAAGATGTCAGGAGAGAGAAAAGAGTTTCACATTTGTAGCCAGTGTAATGTTTAAATGTGGCTGTCACAAGAAAGAGAAAAGAATTACAGGAATAGATTTTCACATTTGTAGCCAGTATAGTGTTTAGATGTGGCTCTCATAAGGAACAAAAAAATTAAAAGATGCTAAATAACAGAAAAGAGTTAATGGTACAAAGAAATATAGGAGTGGTCAAGAGCAGAATCAAAGACAGCCTTCTAATTCATCACACTGAAAGAATGGCAGGAAGTAGGGATGACCATTAGGCACACTGTTAAAAGCATTCTTCTCTCATCAGGATTATTTTCAAAGATCACAGAGATGATTAGCTGGGTTCAATATTTTTTCTCTCTTTATCTATCAATTTAGGATCATGACATAAGCAAAAACATTAAAAATCAGGATGGGTTGAAGCCCCAAGAATAGTAAGAGAGAGGAGTGAGCCTCTTAACATAGCAACTGTTTACCAGCAGCAAGTATTGTAGATACGGGATGAGAGATGAGGGTTGTGGCCTGGCTGTAACGGTGTGTGGCACATGAGCCTCAGTCCTACCCAGAGATCAGTCACCATGAACCATGAGCTCTTAACGTAAGGGAGTGGCTGGCTGGACAGCAAGATAACTCCTCAAAACCCTAATAACTTCCAGCAGCACCAGCGCACGACCCTGGGCAAATAACAGTGACAGACAGGGAAATGTGAGTGATTATTAGAGACAAATGATCTTCTTGGAAGGAAGTTATCACCCACAGGGATCAGTTTTGCCCCTAATTATGTTTGCAACATATATGAATGACATGAATGATGAATCAGTAAAAGTTTCTTTGCCTACAAACTCATGAGACAAGTGAGTGTACAGGACAATTGTGAAATACTGCAACACCTTAATACAAGTTGGAAATGGAGCTGCACATGGGAAATGTAATTCAATGTCAAGAAATTCAGTGTAATGGAGTTTGGAAAGAGCAAGCAAAGGATTTCAAGGGAATATAAACTTGGAGGAGAGCTTATACAGAAATCAAAGTCAGAGAGATATCTAGGAGTATTTATATCAGACAACACATCACCTGAGAAACACATAAATAAAATTGTTGGAGAGACTTACAAGCTAATGAGGAGAAAAAAAAAAAAAGGCCTGAGTGGCATTTATCCACATGGATGAAGAAAGGGTAAAGAAAGTGATCATCACTCTGATAAGGCCAAGGCTGGAATATGCAGCAACAGTGTGTTCACAAAGCACAACAAATTACATCAGGAAACCTGAAAGGATTCAAAGAGCAGCAACAACATTTGTTCCATGCTTGTTGGACATGTTATATGAGGAGAGACTAGCAAAACTGGAATTGACAATGCTGGAACAAAGAAGGCAAGAAGGAGACTTGATGGCAATTTATATAATGATGAAGAATATGGACATGGTGGATAGAGAAGACCTAATACAGTGGGACATGAGAGATACAAGAGGACATGGAAGGAACATAAAAAAAGATAGTTACACAAGGAATATGAAAATGAACAGCTTTCCCATCCAGTCCATAGAATGGGATGGGAAAGTAAAGAGAATACATCAATTTTTTTAAGGGCCATGTTAAACACCATGAGATGCAAAGACAGGACACCACAAGTATAGGTCCCCTCCCATACATTACAACTACATAAATACAACTACATAAATGCAAACACACACACAACACACACACACACACACACACACACACACACACACACACACACACACACACACACAAGGTTTCAAGACACTTGTCCTTCAATTTTTGACTACCACTTTGGACCTTTTTATGGGACTGGCATTTCAGGGGCCATTTTTTTTTTATTGGATTTTTGTTGCCCTTGGCCAGTGTCCCTCCTACATAAAACACACACACACACACACACACACACACACACACACACACACACACACAACACACACACACACACACACACACAAAAGGGGATCTATTCATGGCATACACTGGAACTCCCTGTCTGCTTCTGTATTTCCTCCTTCCTATGAATTGAACTCTTTCAAGACAAAGGTTTTAAGACATTTATCCTCTCATTCTAACCCTTTCTTTTGAGACTGGCACCTTAGTGGTTTTTTTTTTCACTATTTATTCCCCTTGGCCTGTGTCTCTCTTACATAAAATAAATAAATAAATAAAATAAAATACATTAATGCAAGGAATGGAAATACTGGACTGGGCAGATACTATGCACTGTGATAGTGTACACTGTGACTGGCTCATGACAGCTGCTGGCCTGCCTGTTTCACATGGCCAGGGGAGTGAAGCAAGGCAGCTGGTGAGACTGTTCAGGGGTGCAGGGAGACAAAACTTCATGGTTAGGTTTGGAAGTTGAAATATACGGTCAGACTTCATTTAAAATTAAAATTTACTCATGAAAATGGCATCAAACTATCATACTGTGTTCTGCAACTGGCCAGGCTCAGTTTTACAAGAGCAAGGATTGATGCCACTTACCTTGCTGTCACCAGTCAATAACACTTCATACACAGTCATGCTGTTCCGAGGGGAATGATAGAGGGGAGTAGAAGAAAAAGACCAGGGGAGATATACATGGAAAGTTTGGTGAAGCTGACAAGTGCAAGGATGACAGCAGTGCAGATGATACAAGCTACACAATGCAGACAAGAGTAGAGGTCCATAGTTGCTAATGTACTGGAGGATAAGACACTGCAGTAAGGTAAGGTAAGGTAAGGTAAGGTAAGGTAAGGCAAGCCACTGATGCATGGCAGTTAGAGTGACTTGTTATGGAGCGTCCACAGGGGTGAACCTTCCAAGTTAACCCAAGTGGTTATAGTGTGGTGTTCAGCCTGTACTACTTTTGTGTCATGAGACAGGCATCATGTGTGGCTGTGATATTTAAGGAGTCAGACACCTACCATTTGACTGACAAGTAAAAGAATGGTGACAGCAGCCATTCCAGTTTATCAGAACCTTTTTCTCCATTGAAATTCATCCCAATAGCTTTCAAAGAAAACATTACTAATTCCTTGGATCCCACACATTACTTTTAACTTATGTTTAGCCTTTCTCCAGTAAAATACAGATAAACTGATTTTTTAAAGAATCCAGCATTTATTTTTCCTGTGCACATACATTAGCTGCCCATCATAACATTCCACTGTGCTGCCAGGCTGCCTCACTCACCTGGCATGGCAGCACTGTAGCAGAGACACATCACTGGCAACTCATACCACCATGATGCAGGACCCAGCCAGGAGGGACACACATTCTCCATGACCTGCCAAAAATTTCTTCTTCCCCTTCCCAGCAACACAAGATCTCTTCTTCCCCTTCCAAGCAACACAAAATCTCTTCCTCTTGCCAGCAACACAAAATCTCTTCCTCCTCCTGTACAGCAATACAAACCCTCCTCCTCCTCCTCCTCCTCCTCCTGTAATACCACCTTAGTTAATAAGTTCCTAATTTTAAGCTTATATTTATTACATATTATTTTTTTGTATCCAGTACAATATAAATTTTGTCCTTACTGGATTATTAATAAACCATTTATGATTATTATTTGTCAATGCATCAGTGTAGCATCAAAACATTACTACACCCTGCCTGCTCATGTTTGTTTGTTATCAACAAGGAACACAAGTCAGTCCTTTGCTCTGCCAAACATTACTTCCATGGACTGCCATACCTGCACATTTGACAGAGAGAGAGAGAGAGAGAGAGAGAGAGAGAGAGAGAGAGAGAGAGAGAGAGAGAGAGAGAGAGAGAGAGAGAGAATTAGGTTAGTTTAGAAAGCCAAATTCCAGTGATTTTTGCTTCTCCATACGAAAATTTACATTTCTTTTTCGTGGCTGTTAGACGGTTCATGTTTCTAATAATACTGTTGTGCCTACCCCTCACTCCGGGCGGGCGTGTTATCCACACGGGCACAGATCAAGAAACTTGAGCAGCGGGGCCTCAAATAAGTAGCACTCTGAACGCCGGGACAAAACACACACACACACACACACACACACACACGAGGCCGGGGCACAAGGGAAAACACGGGCACTATTTCCTAGGTTTATCGACAAATCCTCCGCAAGTACACTGCTTTACAAGTTTACAGGGGGCACCACAAGTCTCCCAGGGCACGACAGGCACTCAACAGGCAGGGAAACACTTACAAAGCAGGCAGGCACACGCTGGCCTCCTCTCTGGCCACGCGTCTCCCCTCTCTCCCTGTTCCCGCTTCTCCCAGTGCTGCCAACTCCACAGTGCTGCCACCCGCACCCATACCCCTGGTGTAACAATACCGAAAAAAGAGATTGAGACATGTGTCTCAATTCTGTTTTCATCTGACAGATACACTGGGTTCAGTTAAGTTGGGCTAGGCTAGGCTAGATTAGGCTAGATTAGGCTTACAAAAATTTCGTTCTTTAATTTAATTGGTCATTCATTTTATATATATCATTATTTTATTTATTTATTTTATGTAAGAGAGTCATTGATCAATGGCAACGAGAGGCAGGTTAACTCTTGCAATTGAGAGGAGGACAGAATAGTGGTGATTGATTGAGAATACTGGTTAACTCTTGCATTAGAAAGGTGGACAGAATAGGGGTGAGAGAAAGAAGAAAGTCTTGTGCATGTGCTTGTGATAGCGACAGAGAGGCTGAAGACAGTCAGAGAGAGAGAGAGAGAGAGAGAGAGAGAGAGAGAGAGAGAGAGAGAGAGAGAGAGAGAGAGAGAGAGAGAGAGAGAAAGGGGGAGGGTAGGAAGAGGAGGAGGAGGAGGAGGAAAATAAGAAGAAAACATGCCCCGGGTCTATCATTTTTGTGAGTGACCTTTACCAGACAATGGTATGAAAAATTAGTTATCAATTTTTCCATCTAGTAGTACCTTATTGATTCACCTCTCACCTACCTAATAATAATAGTAATAACAATAGTAACAATAATGATGATAATAATAATAATAATAATAATAATAATAATAATAATAATAATAATAATAATAATAATAATATTAATGACAATAATAATAATGATAATAATGATAATAATTATAATAATAATAATAATAATAATAATATAATGATAATAATAATAATAATAATAATAATAATAATAATAATAATAATAATAATAATGATAATAATAATAATATTTTTTTGTATTTTCACTATAAAAATATTAATGTATTATGGTATGTATACAATGGAAACACACACACACACACACACACACACATATCAACAACAACAACAACAACAATAAAATGCAATGAAAATATGCTACTACTATTACTACTACTACTACTACTACTATTACTACAAAATAATGAAATAATATATATATATATATATATATATATATATATATATATATATATATATATATATATATATATATATATATATATATATATATATATATATATATAATATTTTTCTCTCAAACAAAATAAATAAACAAACAAACAAGTAAATAAAAAGAATAATAATAAATTTTCTTTGTTTGTTTGTTTACTGTGGTTGAAGTGACGTGGGATTTCAAGGGTGTTTTTAAGGTTCTAGTGTTAGATTAACAACATTTCTATTTTCCAAAGGCCCTAGTTGAAGTTACAAGGGCTTTTTACGGGTGTTTTTAAGATTCTAGAGACAGATTAACAATATTTCTGCATTACTAACAGGAGAAACACTCTTGAGAACCCTGCTAACTGTATTTAAAAGGCTGTATTTCTGTGGTTTTCAAGGGTGTTTTTAAGGTTCTAGTGACAGATTAACAACATTTCTGCATTACTGACATGAGAAACATCCTTAAGAACCCTGCTACCTGTATTTAAAAGGTTGTAGTTGAAGTTACTGTGGTTTTCAAGGGTGTTTTTAAGGTTGTAGTGACAGATTAACAACATTTCAACATTCCTAAAGGGAGAAGCACTCTTTAAAAGGCTCTATTTGAAGTTATTGGAATTTAAAGCACAAAAAAATAAATATATAATAAAAATAATCATAAAAACACTCCCAAACACACCCAAACAACATTTCTACATTCCAAACACCCTAGATGATATTCCAAAGGTTTTTTCAAGGGTGTTTTTAAGATTGTTGTGACAGATTAACAATATTTCAGCATTGGAGACTTCAATGTTTTTCAGTACGGCGTCGCAACTGCTCGTGATCGGTCTTGTCTCTTTCGTTTGGAGTTATTTCTGATTTTTGGTATGCGCGTTTTTTAGCGGAGAGACAATTCTTCATTTCTGAGTTTTGGTTTAATTGTTTTGCCCTAAAAACACGAAAAAATTATATTGAAAATGTACGGAAATCACTTTTTTTTTCTCTCTTCCATTTTCTCTTTTCTTTTTCCGCTCAAGCGACACGTTCCAGAGGCAGCTCAACACAAAGTGACAGGGAGAGAGAGAAAGGGAGAGAGAGAGAGAGAGAGAGAGGGAGAGAGGGAGTGGGCGAGGCGGTGTATTGCAAGTCTTAATAAAAAGAGAAAGTTTTGTGTGTGTGTGTGTGTGTGTGTGTGTGTGTGTGTGTGTGTGTGTGTGTGACCATGCTCGTGCTACACAAGGGAGAGTGAAGGAGTGGGGGGATGAGGGAGTGTGGTGGGGGGCGTGGTGGAGGGCTGGGTGAAGAGAGTGGTGAGGGTAACACAATAATGCGTGCTGCACTGTACAGAGGGGTCGCCGCCCCCGGCCAGTCCCCACTCCGCCACACACACACACACACACACACACACACACACACACACACACAGCCCCCCGCGCGCTACCTGGGAGAAGCGGGCCTGGGTCTCCATGATGTCAAAGAGCTGCATCTTGTGGTGGAAGGTCTGGGCGCCCTGTGCAGGCGACGGAGGGCTCAGCGCTACGCCCGCGCTAGGGAACCCGTGCGCTGTGTGCCGCAGCTCCAGCCTGGAGAAGCGGCGCTGGGCGGTGCCCGAGGGCGAGGTGAGGGAGCCGCCGGGGTCTGGGCCGCGCTGCCGGGACACCGCAGGGGAGCTGAAGGCGGAGCGGCTGCGGTAGTTGTGGGGCAGCGAGTACTGGCTGCTGTTGTGCCCCGCGGAGTGCGCCGGCAGCCCGTCTGGCCTCTTCGGGGCGCCACCCACCGCGCTAGTGATGGTCGCCAGCGTGACGGGTGTCTCCTTGCGGGAGGGCGACAGGAACCTACAGGTCGTGGAGGCGCCGTTGGCGGCGGGGCTGCCGCCTCCCGCCAGGTGGGTGAGGCTGCCGGCGCTGCTGCTGCTGTTACATTGGTACAGCTTGCCCCGCTCCGCCCCGCCGCCCTCGCGGGACCGCGCCAGCTGCAGGCGCGTCTTGATGGTGCGCAGCATCTGTGGCCGTGCGGGCGTGCTGAGGCCGCCCGCCAGGCCGCGCAGGGCGTGCTCTGAGCAAGATGCGGGCAGGGTCTTGTATCCTGTCTCGGGGCTGTGCAGGCTGCGGGGCGCCGGGAAGCGGGACTGACGGCTCCGCGGCTCCTCCCTGCTGCCCTCCAGGCGCGCCTCCTCCAGCTTGGCGCCCGTGAACAGCGCCGCCAGCATGCTCATGTT
>NW_026973710.1:307500-315000 GCF_035594125.1 Scylla paramamosain
GTTGTGGAGGAATACAGACAGAGAGACATGCGGTAGAAGTGTGTCCTCTAACAGCTCATCTTAGACATATTTATAATGTCACTGTATTAGAGGACATATTTGCTGATACTTTTCCTCGTGAAAGTATGTGTAAGATGTTACATGAGGTGCTAAATGTCTTAGAATAGTGGTATAATGGTTGCAGTTGTTTGTAATTATTTAAAAATGTATTAAAGTATGGAAATTTTTGTGGACTACACCAGTTATAAAGTGTTACTATTAACTTTAGTAGTATTAGTGAATTTATTTGTACTTTTTATCTATTGTTCTTTATATGCACTGTGGTCAATAAACTATCTATCTATCTATCTATCTATGTGTGTTTTGTGTGTGTGTGTGTGTGTGTGTGTGTGTGTGTGTGTTGTTACTACTATTACTACTACTACTACTACTGCTACTACTATCAATGACACTTAAATCTTACCAAAAAATTAAACAAAATAAAGAAATAATAATAATAACAGACGTAAAGAGACAAAGAAAACATATATACGACAGAGAGAGAGAGAGAGAGAGAGAGAGAGAGAGAGAGAGAGAGAGAGAGAGAGAGAGAGAGAGAGAGAGAATCAGGTGGGTAATGGATCTCTCTCTCTCTCTCTCTCTCTCTCTCTCTCTCTCTCTCTCTCTCTCTCTCTCTCTCTCGCACCCATGAATCAGGTGATTGCACTCTGGCAAGGAGAACTACCTTCAACACTCCTTTTTCCGGGAATGCGACCCTGTAGGGTGGAAAGGTACGTGGGGAAGCCGACCTTTTGTGGCAACTGGCAGAAGTGGGGGCACAGGGTGTGGCAGTGCGACGGGAAGACCAGGTGTGGGTTCTGTGCCGGGAATCACGATTCCAAGCTGTGCAGGGAGAAGATAGACAAACCAAAGTGCCCAAACAGTTATCAGGAACACTGTGCCTGGAGCTTCAGATGTCCACTCAGACCGGATTCACACCTCCATACCGCCAAGGGTCAAATGACACCAGCGGTACCTTCTCCCAGCGAGTTCCCCCCTTTGCCTCAGGGGACTCATCATCATACACACACTCACCACCCGGCGCCACCTCACCATCTTTCATCAGGCACCAACAACCACCCCTCACTGCCCACCACCACCCAACCCTCCCACGTGACCGATCAAACCTGGAATCGTCACCAACCATCACCGATGCAGGCTCAGGGAGCCACCCCGAGCGCTTCCTCCCCATTACCAGTACTAACCCCCAGTGCTTTCCCCCTTTGCCTCGGGGGACTCGTCATCATGCTTCACAGCCGACTCACCAACCACCCGGCGCTACCTCACCATCTCCCAGCAGGCACCAACAGTCACCCCTCACTGCCCGCCACCACTCAACCCTCCAAGGTGAACAATCAACCCTGGAGTCGTCACCACCCATCAACGATGCAGGCCCAGGGAGCCCCACACCAGGCCAGCCCGTCCCATGCTCAGACCCAGCCCGTGCTTCCGCCCACCACCCCCAATCCGGATGCTACGGAGAGATCGACAGCCAGCCAAGCACCCACTGCTGCCAGCGATGTCAGTGCTACGATCATCAGGGAGATACAAGCCTTACGCCAGGAAGTCAGGGCACTGAGGGAAAACAACGAGAAAAAACAACTATACAAGGAAAACCAGGACCTAAAAGCTGTGTGTGCATCACAACAAGCCAACCAAGATTCCCTCCGGAACGAAATACAGGCCATAAAGGATCTCCTGACTCAGATTGTGGCGGACACCAGAGCCAACACGCCAACACACGGGGAGGAGGGACTGACAATGGAGACAGCCGCTCACGTCACACCCCATAAACGTGACATGATAGAATGGGCTTCCTATGCCAGTGAACAGATTAAGACCATTCATGAAGAGAAGTGGCTTGAAAACATGAGTAAGTTGAACCATGATGCCAGCATGACGCAGGTGTGGAGACAAGTGAACCGCGTCAGAGGCAAACACACACCAAGCCTCCCCGCCTCCCTGATCCAGCGGGGAAGGCATCTCAGTTAATGAGGGAGTATCGGGAGCGAGCGGCAAGTGACAGTCTGCCTGAAAACGTCAACGAGGCTAAAAATAACCTACACCCGGCCAGGGCGTGCGCCTACCACACCACACCGACGCCCCATAACGAAGGGGGTGCTGCTGGGAGCGAGGAAGACAAGCCGGGACACAGCACCCGGGGTGGATGGCATAACATTCCATGCTGATTGCAGTGTGTAATGTTACACACTCTTACACCTGTACAACATGTCCCTGTCACAGGGAACACTCCCTGAAGCATGGAAGACACCAAACATTGTCCCCATACCAAAACCAGGTGAGGGACACAAGTACCGCCCGCTCAGCCTTACCTCAACGATATGCAAAATGATGGAAAGAATACTGCTCACTCGCCTTACCTACAAAACGGGGCGCCTACATTTTAGTGTGAACGGTTTTGTTAAACACAGAAGTACTGCCAACTGCCTCTCCAACTACTTCTCTTATCATCAAGCCAAGACAGCAGTGTTCCTCCACATTGAAAAGGCTTTTGACAGAGCTCAGCCCCTGACCATCCTCCGTGACCTCACCAAGCTCGGGGTGAAAGGTACACTACTATCCACTCCGCCTACCAAGCTGAGACTGCAGGGCCACGATTTAGATTGGGTGGCCACCCACCGATATCTTGGCGTCATGGTCACCTGCAAAGCTGAGATTCAGCATTTGAAGGGCAAGTGCCGGGTCAGAAACAAGGTGAGCGGTGGGCCGGAGGGACACAGTCTTGAACACTACCTGAGGGAGTGTGCTCGTCCCTCACACCTCACAAAACACTGCCCCACACCTTCACCTACACTACCCGAACTGGCAAAACACTTTATTGCGATTCTGCCACAAACATTAAGGGAATACCACACATTTTGTGCAATCCAATGAGACTAGCACGATGGTGAACGAATGGTGCCCCAAATATAACTAGTGCATACAAATGCTGTCATTTTACATTTAATTTATTTATGTATTCAAAAGTCATCCTGATAACACTGTCCATCAGGGACCAACACTCTTTTTCACTAATTATATTGTATTTTTGGTCAAGAAAAACCATTAAATCAAATCAAATCTCTCTCTCTCTCTCTCTCTCTCTCTCTCTCTCTCTCTCTCTCTCTCTCTCTCTCTCTCTCTCTCTCTCTCTCTCTCTCATACGCGCCCACACCTATCACGCCCCTTTAAAACATCCTTTCTCTCTCTCTCTCTCTCTCTCTCTCTCTCTCTCTCTCTCTCTCTCTCTCTCTCTCTCTCTCTCTCTCTCATGCGCGCCCACACCTATCCCGCCCCTTTAAAACACCACATTTCCTTCTTTACGCGTTAAAGTCCATGAGAGTTTTGCAGCTTGAAAATGGTACGGTTTTTTTTTTTTTTTTTTTAAGGGGGGCTCTTTGATGTGTGTGTGTGTGAAGAGGAGGAGGTGGATGAGGAAAAGAGGAGGAGGAGGAGGAGGAGGAGGAGGAGGAGGAGGAGGAGGAAGCATATATAAACCTCTTCATTCGTTGGTGTTAGGTTAGAAGCTTCATGATATCTTCTTTGCCCTCCTCCTCCTCCTCCTCCTCCTCCTCCTCCTCCTCCTCCTCCTTGCATATATTCACTCACCTCCAGTTTACCTATGAATAAAATATGCAAAACGAGACTTAATTACAATAACTTAGACATCAATTTGTACAAGGACAGGTAAATTACAGGTGTGGCTGAAGGGAAGGGGGGAGGGGGTCTGAGGGTAAGGGGGGCAGGAAGAAGACTTGAGGGGTAAGGGAAGAATCTGTTAATTTTCTACAAGTTCGGTGTTGTTGTTGTTGTTGTTGTTGTTGTTGTTGTTAGACATGGTAGAATTTTAATAAAGTAGTGTTTTTTTTTCTTCCTTCTCTCCTTCCCTCGTTTGTTCGTTTGTTCATTCATTCTCTTATTCATTCTCCCATTCATTAATTTATTCATGCTTCTCTTCCTCCAACTTCTTTTTTTATTTCCTTCATTCTTCCTTCCTTCCTTCCATCCCTTCAATCTTTACTTCTCTCCTTTCCTCCCTACATTTCTTTCCCTCCACACACACACACACACACACACACACACACACACACACACACACACACACACAGTACTCTATGGCCAGCAGGGAAAAGGGACACATTATCGTTAATATCACATTACATTGAGCTGCTCCAATGACCCGATTAGAAAGACGAAGCAATTCATTAGACCAGACACCCACACAGAGAGAGAGAGAGAGAGAGAGAGAGAGAGAGAGAGAGAGAGAGAGAGAGAGAGAGAGAGAGAGAGAGAGAGAGAGAGAGAGAGAGAGTAGGGGGGTGTAGCGGGAGACTCTCTCTCTCTCTCTCTCTCTCTCTCTCTCTCTCTCTCTCTCTCTCTCTCTCTCTCTCTCTCTCTCTATCTATCTATCTATCTATCTATCTATTTATCTATCTATCTATTTATCTATCTATCTATTTATCTATCGATCTGTTATCACGTTTATCATCAGCTTATCCTACGTTTCATTACGATTTCCAGAGAGAGAGAGAGAGAGAGAGAGAGAGAGAGAGAGAGAGAGAGAGAGAGAGAGAGAGAGAGATAGCTCTTGACGAAGGAAGAGAAAGGAGAAGAGGAAAGGAGGAAGGAAGAAGCAAGAATAAGAGAAAAATGGAAATACAGAAGACGTGAGGAAACGAAGAAGAGGAAGAGGAAGAGGGGGAAAAGGAAGAGGGAAAAGAAAAGGGAAGAGAAAAGAAATAAAAATGAGAAAAGGAAACAAAGAACTGGAAAAAAATAGAAGAAGAAGAATAAAGAACTGGAAAAAAATAGAAGAAGAATCATGCAGGAAAAGAAATATAGGAGAGAGAGAGAGAGAGAGAGAGAGAGAGAGAGAGAGAGAGAGAGAGAGAGAGAGAGAGAGAGAGAGAGAGAGAGAGATACAGACAGACAAAAACAAACGATTTTAACGCTTTTTATACAACAAAGACGGAAGGGGGGTGAGGGAGAGAGAGGGAGAGGGAGAGAGGGGGTGAAGGGTGAAGGGGGAAGGGGGCGTGGGTGTAACTGGCGCCCCACAATATATAAGGAAGCGGCGTAAGATAACCACTCAATTAGGGAACATTTATCACAGCACGGACAGGTGAGGTGAACATACCTGAGCCGCACCTTTGTTTACACCTCAGCGAAAGGGTGGTGAGGGAGGTGGTGGAGGCGTGGGGAGGGGGGTTAGTGGGTCTCTCTCTCTCTCTCTCTCTCTCTCTCTCTCTCTCTCTCTCTCTCTCTCTCTCTCTCTCTCTCTCTCTCTCTCTGTTTTTTATTCTTTTTCGTCTTTCTCCTTATTTTGTTCTTCCTTTCTGTTCTCTTTTGCTTCCTCTCCCTCCATGTCCTTTTCTTTTCTTTCTTTCCTTATTTTCCTTTTCCATTACATTTTTGTCCTAATTTCCTCTTTTTTCCTCCATTTCCTCCCTTTCTCCCTTATCTTTTCCTCGTTTCCTCTTTCCCTTTCTCTTTCTTCCCTTTTCTCTATTTCTCTCTCCTTTTCCTCCATTTTCCTTACAGATGGAGAGGTTTACCTGTCCACCCCGCCCTACTCTCTCTCTCTCTCTCTCTCTCTCTCTCTCTCTCTCTCTCTCTCTCTCTCTCTCTCTCCTTCTACGCTCATTTTCTTTCCTTCCTTCTTTCCTTCCCGCGTCTTCGTGTGTGTGTGTGTGTGTGTGTGTGTGTGTGTGTGTGTGTGTGTGTGTGTGTGTGTGTGTGTGTGTGTGTGTGTGTGTGTGATTCTATGTACGTATATTTATGGTGTGAAAGGGTTGATGACTGTGTGCTGTAATTATGAGATTTATCGAGATGAGAGAGGTAAGTGGTGATGGCACAGAGAGAGAGAGAGAGAGAGAGAGAGAGAGAGAGAGAGAGAGAGAGAGAGAGAGAGAGAGAGAGAGAGAGAGAGAGAGAGAGAGAATCTATTTTTGTCATGGTCTGTCTCAGTGACTTACACACACACACACACACAAAAAAAAAACCTTAATACAATACTTACTAACTAAAACCCAGAGAGAGAGAGAGAGAGAGAGAGAGAGAGAGAGAGAGAGAGAGAGAGAGAGAGAGAGAGAGAGAGAGAGAGAGAGAGAGAGACTTTAATTTAGTTAGTTAGTTTGTTTGTTTGTTTGTTTTCTTTTTCTTCTCCCCTGCTCTGCTCTGGTGATAAGGAAGGACCACCACCATCACCACCACCACCACGAGCCTTCCTTTCCTGTGCGTGTGTGTGTGTGTGTGTGTGTGTGTGTGTGTGTGTGTGTGTGTGTGTGTGTGTGTGTGTGTGTGTGTCGCTTCGCTAACACGACTCGTAAACACTCGGCAGCAACGCAGTAAACACTCGGCAGCAACGCAGTAAACACTCGGCAGCAACGCGTGTTTGGCTGTCAAGATTCTAAGGACCATCTTGAGAAGCTTTTTGCCACATCTTCACTACTAATGAGAGTGAAAAAAAAACGCCTCTGAGCTTACACGAGTATTTAAGGATATTTTTACGGTTCTAGTGACTGATTAACGACATTTTTATATTATAACTGGTGAAACAGTCGAGGGAACCAGCCAGATCATCTCTGTGACCTTGGAAAATGGTCGGGGTGGGAGAGCAAAGCCTATTGAAATACAACTCCGAGACTGAACAGGGCGACTCAAGTACTGCAGTATGCTGGTGGTGGTGGTGGTGATGGTGGTGGTAGCTGTTGCCTCACCCATAAAATAGAAAAAAAGAGAAAAATAAGACTGAAAAAAGTTGAGAAGAGGAAAAATTATACAGGAAAGAAAGAAAATCTCTGGTACAGTAAACAATAAGCCTGCCTATCTCTCTCTCTCTCTCTCTCTCTCTCTCTCTCTCTCTCTGGTTTAAACGAGCGGTGGAAGCCCTCGACAGCTCTGGGGTCACCTGGGGGACATTAATGACCGCTGCCGCCCCTACCGAGGCTCAAACTGCACCCCCGTGGGAAGCGCCATGCATCACCACCATCATCAGCCCACCACGGAAAAAGAAAATCCTGTGTGCAATGGCAGAACTGCAGCAAGAAGGGCTCCATACCATAAGCGCCGCCCAGAGGCCACACACTGCCACTTATTTCACCGACGGCTCCACTGATCCGATGACAGGGCGGTCTGGGGCGGCGTATGTATGCAAGACCGACAATGGGCGCGCGGCAGTCTCCGCCATCATCACCACCGCCTCTGCTCGAACAACTGACTTCTCCTCCACACAAACTGAATTAGCTGCGATAGTAATGGCACTTGAACACGCCTACACCTCCCACTGCCGGAATGTACTTATTGCCACGGACTCCATGACTGCCATTGCAGCGATAAACAAGCAGGATGGAGAAAACATCACACAAACCCGAGCCATCTGGAAAACAGCAAGAGCCATCCACAATGCGGCCACAAGTGTCACTCTCACGTGGATACCATTACCATCCCACGTGGCAATCT